>NC_056726.1:231759530-231844530 GCF_019279795.1 Protopterus annectens | reverse complement strand
CTTTCACAAAATTAACCATAATAATATTAACATGGAACCTAAAGATAAAATAAAGGAGTTTATAACCACAGATATGAATAAAAGCTTAATAAACAACAGATTAAACTATTGGACAAGAGTATTTCATATACAGAAGTTATTACACAAATAAATAAGCTTAAATCAAACAAAGCACCGGGTAATGATGGTATTATACCAGAGATATATAAAATCCTTTCTAAAAATACATATTCATTAATACATAAGGTTTTTATTTTGGCCCAAACTGAGTTAATAACCCCCCCCATCTTGGCAATATACATTTATTTCGCCAATTTTAAAACCTAATAAAGATCCAACTAGATGTTCTTCATATCGGCCCATCTCATTACTTAATGATGATTATAAAATGTTTATGAATATCTTTGCTGATAGATTGAAGACAATCATTCCCGGCATTATAGATATAGATCAGACAGGCTTCATTGTAAATAGAAATACTTTTGATAATATAAGAAGAACTTTAACATTAATAGATTTTGCAAATAGGAAAAAGAAAGATTTAACACTTATTAGTCTTGATATAAGTTGAGCATTTGATTCAGTAAGTTGGGACTATCTGTTTACCTTAATGAAGTGCACAAACTTCTCAGATGCATTTGTAAATCTAATTGAACATTTATACAAAGGAACGTTGACTTATATTAAGGTAGGAACATATGTTTCACAAAAAATACCCATTCTTAAAGGTACAAAACAAGGATGTCCACTTTCTCCACTATTATTCACTTTAGTAATGGAGCCTTGGGCTAATTTGATCAGAAACAGTACTGACATAGAGGGTTTTGAAATAGATGAAAATACAACATCCAAAATTCAACTTTTGCAGATGATGTTCTAATTACATCAGCAGGATCTAATTCTTCTATACAGTCTCTATTTGATAACATGATGAATTTTAAAAGTATTTCTGGTTTAATATTCAATGAAGAAAAACTAAAATACTACCTATATATACACGAAAAAATATTCTCATTAGTGATTTTACTAAATATGTACCCAATTCAGGTCAGATAACTTATTTAGGTATAATACTATCTAAAGATATTAAATCTATTATATATAATAATTATAATACCTGTTTTCTTAATATACAAAATCTTTTTAATACCTGGAATAATATGTTTTTACTATGGAGGAGAGACTTACAATTATTAAAATGATAATATTCCCCAAGATTTTATACTTAATACAATCAATAATACTTCCACCTACAAAAATAATTATCAAGAAACTGAACACACTAATGTTAAATTTCTTATGGGCACCTAATAGACCTAGGATTGCATTAAAGAAACATACTAATAGCTGGTCTCAAGGGGTATTTCTTTTCCAGACTTTAATTTATATACTATCTCTTCTATTGTAAAAGTTATTACTT
Source organism: Protopterus annectens (assembly GCF_019279795.1). Classification (NCBI taxonomy): domain Eukaryota; kingdom Metazoa; phylum Chordata; order Ceratodontiformes; family Protopteridae; genus Protopterus; species Protopterus annectens. Next base: position 231,843,110 of record NC_056726.1, on the reverse strand, counting down.
TATTAATAGATCAGTCATATGTCACAAAATGGAAAGATTATTGGGAGCTAATTAGTATACACTTCATGAAAATCTCCTTAACACATAAAAATATGATTGTAAATAACTCCATGTTATGGTTACTAAAGGAATTTTGTACTTCACCTATTACACCTAAACATATGGTTTGTTACCCATTAAATATTATTATTAGTTATCGTAACTTTATATTCATGCACCCTAAGTATAGGGAATGGAATTTTATTGTATTTCCTATAATGTATACTCAGGGTATGCTTTTGTCATCTACTTCTGAAGGAACTCATTTAGCTATAGATAATGATCTAAAGTACTGGTATCAGTTGATATCTGATAATAAAGTTAAAAATCTAGATTTCTTAAAACAAGAATTTGATCTAAGAGAAACTTGCTGGTTAGAGGTTCAGACCTTTAGACAACACCTCATTAATAAAATAGATTTAATGTCTATAACTGTTAAAGAATCTATTCCAACACTGATTGATTACTTGATATTAAATTTACAACATAAAGTTTCTGATAAAGGTAAACTTTCATACATACATAAAGTTATCAGACAAGAAACTTTTTACAGTGTAGATTCATACTGGAATTATTTCACTTCTATTAATGGGGACCCACCAAATCAACAAGATAAACAATATATATTGGAATCTGCTTATAGAACTACGTCTTCCATTGTCTGGAGACTTTATACATGGAAATTTTTACATAGATCTTTTTATACACCTTTGATGATGAATAAAATAAATAATAAAGATAATCTATGTAAGAGATGTGATGTAGAAATTAATGCTGACTGGGCTCATATGTTTTATGACTGTATAAAATTGAAAGAATACTGGAAGTCAATTAAATTTTTGCAGGCTCTTTTTACAGATAATTTCATTATTTCTAAATCTCTTATATTATTCAACACACCTGTACCTCAAAATGTTAAAAAGGTTAAGCTTCCCTTGTTATGGTCTATTCTAGCAGTGGCTAGGAAAATAATAACTAGAAATTGGATTTCAGATACACCTCCTTCGTTCAATGAATTTAAAAATGTTATGAATATAGTGTGCCATATGGAAATAAACACAATTAGGACTAGAACAAATAGAAAAACATCTTATTTTATTGTATGGGATAATTTACAAAATTTGTTAAAAAATTTTAATTTCAATAGCATGGTATTTTAGTTTAATTAATTGATCTGATTGTAGTGGATGTCTTTGTAAATACTTTAGTTGTTTTGTTGAATATTATAATAATACCTATTTTTAATTACTTGTATAAAATTGTTATGATATTTCTCTTATATGTTAAAACAATAAACCTGTTTTGAAAAAAAAAAAAAAGTGACTAAAAAAGCTTGACCTATTCTTGATTGTCACATGCATCGAGACCAGAATAAAGGGAAGATTTGAAAGAAGATGTCTGCTTTCAGTAACATATTTCCATTCAATGTCTGTCTGAGCTTGTATTATCCTGAATGGAAGCAACTATTAAACAAGGTCCCACTGGCAAATACATATGGTACATATTTCTTTTTAGAAGCCACAGATTGTGAGGCACACCCATGTGTCTCTTATGTAAAGCATACACTTTTCCATGTTAAAGTAGAAGAGGTGTTATTTTTTTCTCTTTATGACTCTCTTGGATGTCATTTAGATTCCAAGATTATATTTACAAACGAAAACTAATCTTCATAATTATGAGTTCTTATTTAACCGTACATGGCTTAAATAAAAATAAGGAAGTCTTACCTACATCTCTTCCTTGCTGGATTAAAAGAGCATGATAAAGTTTTAAAACATAAATGTATGTACCAGTTTACTATTGTTTATTCGAACGGAAAAACATTTTACCATTCAAATAAATGAATGGTAATACCGAAAGTGAAAAAACGAATGTTGTCAATGTCGAACCAAATGCTCAATGAATTCGACTCGACATTGTTGTCGAAACCACCATGTGATAGCCATATAGCAGCTTATGCAAATCAAACTCCTATACAGCTATCAAGTTTTTTCAGGGGGGCACCCCCACACCCCCCTCACACCCCCCTACTTATAAATTCTAACTCCGAGATCGCACTACAGTGGAGATGTGGATGAATGTCCAGTCCCCACTGTACCACGATCTCCATGCAGATAGTCGATTTACACTTATGCAAACGCAGTTGTGCATTCACATAAGTGTAGTTGACTATCTGGTGCAAAACTGTTTGTGCGTTCGACATTCTGTTTTTAGGCACATTGCAGCCAATAGAATGTCGTTCACACAAACAATAGTAAACCGTATGCACCATAGTAGTGTCCTCATCCTTTATTTGATATTTATTATCAATTTTTTGATGGCAGTGAATTAAATAACTTAATAGTAGCTTGCTGACATCAGTGAAACATTGTCAACTAATACAGCACTCTTACTAACTGACATAAACCTAGCAAAACATGGATACAGCATAATGTTTTTGGTTTGCAAGAATCGGCAGTGGTATACAAGTCATCATTTCTGTACCCTAAATAATCTCCCTCACTTCCCCAAAATCTATCATAACTTGACCCTAAACCCATCCCAGTATCAATCCTTGCTACTGAGTTTGTAGCCCACTGCTCTGCTCTCTTAAAATACATAAAGCCAGGGACGAACCATCTGCACATCAAATAGAGTCATGGTGTAGCTGCAGCCCTCACAATGTCTACTCTACCAGCTATATTCCCTATACCTACCATAACCACCACTCATGCATTCAGGTGGAGGAATACTCATCTATGTGTTTTATCAGCTATCATCAACTTCATGAATATCTGATCATACAGTAATCAAGACTGCATACCCTTCATCTTTTGTGCATTCCAAAATAAGAGATATGCCAGAATCAGTGATGTTCTCTAAAGTGGTCATGAGCTGGTGCATGTAATCTGTGATCCAATTACCCCATGTCCCAGAATTGTTCCTGATGTCTTCTTTCTCAAAGTCAATAAAAAAGTTAATTGGTCCTAATGATCTAGCTTCATATATCTTTGTACAACATCCTGGCATAGTAACCCACTACCTTTTTCTGGCAGTTCCAAAGGTTTAATTGGGAATGCCTCCAAGATATAAATGGACCTCATAAGACTAGATACTGTATGCTCATTACCTTACAGTACTGAAGGACATGACTTAATACATTTTTGGATCATTAATGGTGCCCCATATTAGCATTCAGCCTTTCCCATATTTTCTGCCAAAAGATTTAAAAAATGACTCAAGATAAGTGTCCAGACCATCTATGTAGTGTTCAAAAGTGTCTGCATTGCCTGTGCCTTGTTGCCTGTGATTCTACAAGCATAAAAGTGTGGTGGGCTATTCCTGCCTAACTAACTACATGTTGCAGTGACTCAACCTCTTTCCCCCTCACACTATTTATCATAGCAAATGATGGAGTCTTCTGCCAGCAAATCTACAGTTTTTTCCTCTTTTTCTTTCCACCATCACATGTGTCCATCCTTGCCCATTGCCATAGCATCTAAAAGAACTTCTTTGCCTGCTTCACAAACACTTCTAGTGTTATGATACCTGATGCCCTGCCACCATGCTAATTTACACATATTAACTGCAATGAGTTGTCCACAGAGTAAAACTACAATCCCTCAACTAGCCTTCTATTATCCTCCTTATTAATCCCTTCAGGAAGGTAGCAGTATGTAACCCACATCTTCCGTACTTTTTCCTGAATTGGACACTAATGGAGATCTGTGTAGGGTAAACCATTGAGGGATATTTGAGAAGTTGTTATGCCCATGTATGTCACTAGAGCTTAATCTACAACACATTAAAATTCCTTGTCCTACTTGATACCATTCAGTACCCATGTCTTCTCATAGCACCAGCTCTCCCTCATTTCATTCTTGTGATATTTCATTTGTTTTTTTATAATACAGTTCTCCTCCAGCATCAGTGACTGCATGTCAGCTCTTTAAAGTTGTGGTGTTACATAACTGATCACCTTTGGTGTACCTCCCAGCACAAGAAATTAGTACTAACTTCAAAATATTCTTTCAGTAAAGTAGGTTAAGTCAACCTCACTCACTAGTAAAATAAATAATTTTATATTTTATATCAGCAAAAGCATTGATTAAAAAATAGTACACATTCTCCTTCATAGAGTGGTGCCTTGATTGACCTGCCTTATGAAATTACCCTTTGAAATGAGGAAAGCTGCATCTAGTTCTCTATCCTACTCTGTGACAGTGCTAACTGACCACTTAGTCAAAGATGAAAGGTGCATGCAATCAGAAAAAGACTCTTGTAGTCTGTATTCAAGAACGAGAAACATGGACTGCTCTAAGCAATTATCATATCATTGCCTTTCTCTTTCTCAAAAATTCTAGATAAATGTATAAACTATCAGTCCTCCAGTACCTTATTTACAATAATCTCATACCTAGCATACAGCATGGCTTTACCTTCACACCTACTCATGACACAGATACAGATCTGCTTGATACCATTATCTCTGCATATATCTAAAGTATGGCAAAGATGTGTTCTTCCCAGACTAGAATAAGCATAAAACATGACTGCTACGTGGCAGCAGATCATCACAACAGAGCTCACTACATTGTTGACTTCATCATTTGTAGTGGCTTAAACTTAACGATCTCTTGTCCATAATTCAGCTTAAGTTTTCCCATAAATTGCTATATTTTTTTTACTGACCCTCACTTATTTGTATCTTGAATGTCACAAACAAAGCTGTGACATTACATCTGTGTCTAGACATACCAAATCCTTATCTAAATAAAGAATAGATTTGATGAGTCATAATACTCTACTCAGGGACAAATTTACATTTGCCTTGTAGTAGATTTCTTCAAAGTATGCCTTTGGATAATCTATGAATGACTATTTTTACATAACAGGTATTAAATTCTCACTACTTCAGAACAGCCATTAAACCAAGGCCACAACAGCATAAGGTAGTGGTAGCTCACATGGATGTAAAACATTCTACAAAGATTTTTAAAAACAGTAGGGTAATTTCTCCCCATTCCCTGTCCATATTTCCATTCATTGCTATGAATTCCACTGTGGGTGTCCACTGAAAAGAGACCAGTGGCCTGGTTGGATTAACCTGCTCAGCAAAGTATCAATAAATATACAAAGAGCCACATAAGTAAGTAAAGAAACAAATAAATAAATACTGCTGTTATATAAAATTTCTCTATTTGCTACTTATTACAATTCTTAAATTGTTCATTTTTTGATGCCTTTACCTGCCAGTAATGCACAAACAATTAATTTACATTAAAAGTTACTGACACTGGTTCATGTTTTTTTCTAATGCTAATTATAAAGATTCCTTGTTTTACTTGTACTTCTGCAGTAATGCTACTTTTAATAATGCATTATGTACAACTTGACTATTTTACTCATGTTGCCTATGTTTAATCTGTGCAACTTGTTTGTGATTATTGATATATTTATATATATATATATATATGGTTTCCAATCAAAATGTGGAAGGACAGTTACATGAAACTGGGATAGTTGAATGCATTGTTCCCAGTTTCTGTAACACTAATCTGAAAATGTTCGACTCTACCTTAGCAAATGCTAGTGCGGATTTGATCATATGAGGTTGATGTTCTAATTGGTAATCACACTACAGTGGGAATCAGGAAATTTACCCTTTTTCTCACTGTAGTGCAATCTCGGAGTTTGTATAAATAATATGAAGGGGTGTCTGGCGGCTTGGTCCTCTGCAAAAGGTAAGTAGAAAATCACCAGAAGTCAAGGTAACCGGGTAATATTGATAATATCGAATTGCAAATCGACATTACCACTGTCATCATTTGGATGAAATAACTTTTTTATTTTGACATTTATTTATTTATTTTTTTGGCTAAGTAAATACAATAACTTAATATACAGAAACTTTGAAATTTTAACATCACTGATGTCAACACCTAAAGTTTGACATTTATAATGTTTACCACCTTGGAGCATGCAATCCCTAAAACTGTATTCTTTTGCAAGGAGTCAAAAATCTCTGCTCCCCCACAACACCTGCTGATTATATATACTAACTCAGAGATTGCACAGTCCTGATGAAGGGTCATATTACCCAATTAGGAGACAGTCAATCTTACATACCTGTTGACCATCTGTTTTGTCGACCACCATTTGTACCTGATACTGAATCAACATTCTCCCCATTTGACTGGATGGGAATTAGAAAATTCATCCCGGGGATCACTTCTGAGGCATTGATTGACAGGGGCACAGGAAATTTATTTTCTTGGGTGGCAAAAGCCAGGGAACCTTTTTGGCTAGGCTTATATAGGCCCCAGGGCCAATAGCCTAGTGCCTACCTATGAACATTTACTTTCCTAAGTACTTCATCCAATTTACTAATAGTAATTATTAGTCATTTCTTTTTCAAATTATCCCTTAACTCATTCTTGTTTTTTTTTACTTTCTATTTTCTCGTTTTCCTTTTTTTAATCTTATTCATATTTCCATACTCTGTATTACACTTATAACATGTTTTTGTGTTTTCACCTATTTGCATTTTTCATTTACCTGATTATACTAATATCCTTCTTTACTATTTTATATGTATATGTATTATTCTCTAATATATGTCTATGCATTTTCCCATACTTTACTTTCTCTTTCTTTCTTACATCATTGTAACACACACACACAAAAAAAACACTTTTATGCTTCTATTTTTAATTCGGTCCACCATTCAGAACAGTTTTTATAGACTTCTTATATAGGTATATGATCCTTCCATAACTGTAATATTTCCAACTCACCAGTTTCATTCAATAATTTCTCATTTATTATCTGTATTCCCTTTCTTGTTTTAATACATTCCCTTTCTTCTATCACCTTCATCCATACTGCTATCTGGCCTGAAAAAACATCACAACTGTATCGCCATCTGCTATGTCCAAGCCTTTTGATAATAAAAAAAAATTAATTTTAGATCCAAGTATCCCCCTTCTATAATCCCATTGATTTTTGTCGACACGCCTAATTTACCATATTTTATCACTTCTATACTTTTTTTTTACCTATTTCAATTTTTTACACTTTCCCCTTAAATCCTAATTATAGTCCCCTGTAAATATAATTTTCATGTTAACCACCACATAGTCTAATATTTGATGAAACAGATTTTCTCTTTCCTTACTAATGATTTATGGATATAATGTTATGATTCTATAAACATGTTCTTTCCACATCAAATCCACAACAGTTAAGCTTCCCATCCTTACTGAAATTACAGCTAGTATGTTTACTGTTTTTCTACACCTCACAGCAACTTCAGAATGGCATTCACTTCCTAAGTTCCATATTATATTTCCACCTCACAATTTTTCTATTTGTATTCTTTCTTCACTTCTCAGGAATCTTACATCCTCTAACAGAATAACATCCCTATCACATTTAGCCCATCATTTGTATGTCTATGTCCTTCTTATGGGGCTAATAATACTGTTCATATTAACTGACAGTACTCTAAACTTGTTACTTTTCCATCTTTTTATGTTTAGGGGATACATTTTAAATTTCCATTTTCTTATTTTTACTCTTTCCCCAGATGAATATTTTTGGGGGATTATGCGCAAACAATTCTTGATCCTCAAAATCAGGGTTTTCAATGACTAGAACTTCAAAAAGATATTAGTATCAGTCCCTTTTTCTGCTCTGTCTTCCTGTTTGTACTCTCTCTCCTCATTTTTGCCCTCCATATTTTTTCTTCTTCTACAGTTTTTTCTTATAGGTTCATAGGTAGGTACTAGGCTATTGGCCCTAGGGCCTATACAGACCTAGCCAAAAAGGTACCCTGGCCTTCGCCACCCAAGAAAAATATTTTTCTGTGCCCCTGTCGAGCAGAGCCACAGAGGTGATGTTAGGATCCCTTGCAGATTATGCTCAGTTAAAATAATCAGTCATCCACTTCTCCCTCTTCATCAGCCTCCTGCTGTCCTTCTTCATGTAGGTTTCCTTCCCTTTCCCATTATTTTTCATTATTTACTGTTTTATCTTGACAATCTATCCAAAAGTGTCCCCTTTTTATACAGAATATGGATTCATGCACACACCTTCTTGCTCTATGTTCTTTCTCTCTACACTAGTTACATTGTACCTTGTCATATTCATTAAATGTGAAAAGTTCCCAAAAAAGGAATATAACTTAGGTTGGCCACCATATCCTAATGTCATTGTATGATCAGCCACTACAATAATACCCGGCAAATGTTTCAACATTTTTTTTTATTTCAAAAGTACTTCCAATCTCCGCCCTCCATTCCATAAGTGTCTCAAATCATTGACTTTCACAATATTATCAACATTTTCACACAGACCCTTCATTCATTTGTTAACATAATTTTCTTTTAATTCATCGGTCCTAAAGTGCAAAATAACATTTTTTAACGTTTAATTTACTACCAGAAAACAAATAAATGTTCCACAGATAAATTTCCCTTTTTATTACAGAGTTCCAGAAATTTCATGAACAGTTCATGTATTTCAAATGTTAATTCACAAATGCTCTCCATCACTATATGTATAAAAGACACAATTTCTTGAGCTTTAAAACCTATAACAATTATCAAACTGTCCCTTACATAATGTCTGTCTGTTACAGTGCCACTTTTGTTCTTATTCTCACAGTTGTTATTCTCTTCTTTTTAAAAGCAGTTTTACTTAGTTTTTGTACTCTCCCTTTATGTCTGTTGCTACTGCTACATATATTTTAGTTACTGCATTGTCTGCTGCTACAAAACCAGACACCATGTCAGTCTGTTTCTGCTTTCCCATTTTACTTTCTTCACTGCTGCTTAAGTATTAACTGCTGCAGTCTCTGCTGCCATATCACCTGGTTCCTTTTCCACATTACCATCCTCAGCACTTCTGAAAGACATCTGCTGTCTCACCCCATGAAACAGCAGAACTTACACTCAGATGATCCTGCTTGATCATTTTTAACAGAACATTTGCAAGGGCTCCTAACACCAGTTCTGTTATCTACACCATTTCAATAGACTTGTTTGCTTCCTTCTCAATGGAGAAAGCTAAATGCTGTCATTTGCAACATCTACCACACAGGAATCTTTGTTTACATTCTGAAGCTCCATATCAAACAATTTTTTTTTGCAAATTCTCACTTTCCACATTCAAACTCTCCATCCCTTTTCTCTCCTCCTATATGCTGTTGCTTCCTTAAGGCTTCTTCCTTGTTAGTGTAGGAGTACAATACCACCATATAGCAGCTCCAAAGAGTATGCGTTTTTTTATTAAAAGCCATAGTATATATTATGCACATCATATACCCCCCTCACACATTTTCCTTAATCCAAATTGTAACTTTTTCAATATCTCTGACAATATCCATTTTCCATTAAATTTTATCTCATTTGTTTCATTCCAAATAATCCATATTATACAAAACATTTTAACTATAGCCTTCACTTCCTTTTCCATTCTATTACCAAAATAACCATACTCTATCATGACCATATATATATTTTTCCTTTTAGACTCTTTATAGTTTCATTTTCACATATTTCTGCCATAATTTCCTTACTTTTCACAATTTAAAAAAGCACGTTTAGGGTTTTTTTCCTCACTACAATAATTACAAACTCTTTCTTGTCTTCTCTCTTTACATTCAGGATATTTTTCATCTTTCTATCCTTGGCTTTATAGCTTTTACTTTTCTTTTCTCTAAATACTTGCATGGGTATACACAATAATATTTATTCATTATATTTGCATTCTTTTTTTCTATATTACATATACTACATTTCCATAACAAAATTTTATCTTGATAGTCTTTTATTTCTGCACTTAAATATCCTTTTCCTCTTCATAAATGATTCACCTTGTTCCAAATTTCTTTGTACTTTTCTTTCATTATTACCACTATCAATCCCTTATCCTTTTCCTTTAACCATGTCAACATTTTATACAAATTCAATGCTACATGAACAATCGGAATAAGTAACCTAATCCCTCTTCTTATTTTTTAACATATCATTTTCCTCTTTTAACCAGATTTAATCTCAATCTCGATATAAATGAAAACACTACTGATAATAATTCCTTCTTGTATTTTGCAGGATTCATAAACACACCTGCAAGATATGCCACTTTAGTTAATATATCAGAATTGATTAAATATGTTTCTTTTTATACATTAACATATATGTTCTCCAGAACAAATGAGGTCTGTATTAGATTGTCAAAACAGCATTACAGTGAATGCTGTTTTGATGACACATAAAAACCAAAGTGCAAAAACAGCAAAAGTTCAGGTAAGTGATTTTTTTCCTAGGGAAACGAATCACTTGCCCTGAAATGCGACATTGTCCTTTACCCCACTGTAGTGCAATCTCAGAGTTGGTATATTTAGTTAGGGGTTATATTTTTACTGGTGCTTTTGTGTTGTTGGTCTAGGGAAAAAATTGATGACCTGGGGTTTCGTTGTTTTGGTATTTCATTCTTTATGTGTCATCAAAATGGCATTCACTGTAATGCCATTTCAACAATCTAATATTTACCCGAACAAATGTATAGTCCTTGTTTCTTGAATCACATTCTGTGTTATTCTCTGAAACACTTGTATCGAGAGTACTACTTGAGGGGCTGTTGAGCTTCTGGACTACCGGAATATTTTTGGTGGTTATTATCTGGGGCTCATTGCCAAATTTTATACCTAAAATTTCTATTTCTTCTCTATTAAACTAAATCCCTCCTATTTTTCCTACTTATCCTAACCCTTAATTTTATCCTTATTTATACATAAACCAATATTTTTTAGCTCTTGGTTAAGTTTCCTGATAGCTATCTCCAGCTATTCTTTATCAACATAAGAAAACATTACAGGTACTTGAATTCATTCTTTTGTGCTAAATTCTGCTATTTTTAAAGTTGAATTTATTTTGTTGACAACTGCATTCCTAATTAATGCAAATTAAATATTACTTCTTATCTCTATATCTTCATTTAACCTGCCATTTATTACTAATTTGACTTGTTATTCTTTTTATATACTGAAATCAATACATTTATTATTTTGCTACTTATACTGTTTTAAAATCTCCCTTAAGGTTCTATCTTAACAAAATCTGTATTCACATTGTCTTCTCTATTAGTTTCATAAATATTTTATAATATATTATATTAAAAATCGCACAAAATAAAGAAGAAAAATACTTATAAACAAGAACTTCTTCAGGGGAACTGCATAGAAGGAAGCCAAACTGGTGTTTAGCACTTTTGTTCTTTATTTTATAATATATATATATATATAAAATAGCAGCATCATCAATCAATTTACATTTTCTCTAAAAGGGCACTATATTAACAAAAAAAAAATGAATAATCTACCATTGAAAATCATTCATAATTTATTGTATACAGAAATATATATATATATATATATATATATATATATATATATATATATATATATATAGATTCACTTTATAATCTTGAAATATCAAATTTTAGTATTTCGAGACTATAAAGTCGAAACACCAAAAAAAAAACAAAACAAAACTGTGAAACCCAAAGCCTTGACTGTTAAAGCACATACACAAACACAGCAATGCCTACCTCTGCACAACAACACAAACACACACACACACACACACACACACACACACACACACACACACACACACACACACACACACACTTACTATAAGCAGTGGGACAAGCCCCCCTGCAACTCCCATGTAGAGAGCATCCTCCACCCCCTACTTATATATACTAACACCAAGGTCACACTAAACACTAATGCACACAAAACCCTCCAACATGCATTCCACACCCCCCTTGCACAAACACACATCACACAGATACAAACACCACCACTATCAACATGGACACACTCACACTCACACTCTCACCTAAGTACCCTAACCCTCACCTAACACTCACCGATACACTCACAAACCCTCCTCAAAACCCTTAAAAATACCACACTTACCTAACCTACCATCAGTCCCACAGGTTCGACATTTCCAGTTTTGATATTCTGCAGTTTCACGCATCTGCAGATTCGACACTTTGGTCTCGAGATACTGAAATTTGACATTTCAGTATTTTGAGATTCCAAAGTGTTTCTACACACACACACAAATATATATATATATATATATATATATATATATATATATATATATATATATATATATATATATATATATATATATAGTGAGAGAGATGGTGTATTTGAAGTGGATTTTATTCTGATGAGGTTCATACTTTTGGACAAAGGTGTTCAAATATTTATGGTTTCTATTAAAAGTAACTGGTTTTTCCAGTATTTGGTGTTTGTTCTTGGTTTTAAGTTTCTAGTGACACTGGCCATTGATTTGGTGGGTTTTTGTATTTATATTTTAAAAATGTCTTATTTATATCTTGAAAAGCCAAAACCTTGAACCAAACAAGTAAATAGTTAAAAAGTCACGGCTTAGAACCAAGGTAGATAAAAAACAGTTTTTATTTCGACAATAAAATCCAAAGATTCGTCGACACCAAATAAATCCAATGTACATCAAGCGCTTTCACCCAGGACCTCCCAGGCTTTATCAAGATACACACCCATATTCTTTTGCTTGGCTTTTATAGCACTTGTAATCAAAGACTCATTGAAAGTAATTAAACAATTATACAATTGTTAAAAAGCAGTTAAAGAAATCTTTACATTTCTAAACAAATCCATACAACCGTGTGTTTATTTTTATGTGAACTTTAACCTAAAACAAATACCTTAGAAAATGCAATACTAACTGTTCTGTTACATTTATAAAAAACATACTTTAAAATCTGAAGGAACTAAACAATTCCAACAATAATACTAAAAACATGAAAAATGTAAATATTACATATGTTGTAGTTCCTCCCATCTTCTTACTTGAACATTTGTTAAAATAAAACATCAAAACTAACCTTGAACACATGACAATATCTATATGTTTGAAACTCTATTGGATTTGTCCTATACCCGAATAAATCACAATCTACATATAAACATTTATAATTTGGCTCTTCTTAGTTTCAAAATGCTGTTTATACTAATAGCCTCATTTAGGGGGTTTGGAGGCATTTAATTTCAACTGCCATAGCAGTTCTCTATATTCCAGAGACGCTTCCCAATCCCCCCCTCTTGGGTTATGTTTGACATGTTCCAAGACCAAGAACTTTAACCTCATTGTTTTGCAAGTTAGAGAATGTTTATAAAATGCATTTGTTTCTTTTTTCTTACTAACATCGTACAAATGCTCGTAAATTCTTTTATTCAAATTCCTTTCAGTTTTACCAACATAAAAGGAAAAACAAACCTGACAATACCCAAGGTAAATGACCCCCTTTGTAGTACATGTAAAGTGCCCTACCATTCTTAAATAGAACCCTCTAGACTTCAGAAAGAGTCCTTTACTGTTGGCAATGTAGGGGCACTGTCTACAGGCTTTACATTTGTACGTCCCTTGACTCAACTGTGTTGTACTCCTATTAATTACACCTTCCTTTTCAAACAAGTCTTTCAAGTTCATGTCCCTTTTTCTTATAAATTGAGGTCTACTACCAATAATATCTCTGATCTCCTCATTCATAGCTAAAATTGGCCAATACTTCTTTATAATGTCCTCCACCTTTTGACTGTCCGCATTGAATGTGTGTATAAATGCTTTCCCCTGATTAATCTTGTTACCAGTATCCGTGTTGACCAGTACTTGTCCACTATTATCTCCTAAGAGGGGAGAGTAAATGCCATCTCTTTTTGAAGTAATTTCAGCAACCAATGTGTCAAATAATTGCATTGGATAACCTCTCTCTTTAAATAATGTTCTCAAAAATAATACTTCCTTGTTGAACAAAATATCCTGGCTACACATTCTGGACGCCCTTATCAATTGTCCCTTGATGATTCCCTTCTTCTGAAAAAAAGGGTGACAGCTGTCAAAGTGGAGGAACATATTAGAATAGCTGTCCTTCCTGTGGATACTGGATTGAAAACAGTTTTTCACATAGTTTTTTTCCAGTTTCACATCAAGATAATCCAATTGGTCTGTTTGTATACTATAAGTAAACCTCAAAAATTTTGTGGTATTACCTATATAACTCATGAATTCTTCAAATTCATTCCTGTCCCCTCTCCATAAAATACATATATCGTCCAGGTAACGTTGATAATGCAAAATGTACCTGGACCAATCCGTTTTAAATATGTATTTGTTCTCCCAAAATGACAGGACAACATTTGCATACGCTGAAGCACATGGAGTACCCATAGCAACCCCCCTTTTTTGTTTAAATAATTCTCCATTGAAGAAAATAAAATTATTTAAAATAACTTCCATAAATTCCACCAAAAGTCCTGTGATGTTATTACTTAACCCAGACGTAGTGACTATTAGTTCATTAAACCACTTAAGCCCTATGTCATGTGGAATGCTTGGGAATAATTCTATAACATCAATGGATATCATATATTGAGTTTCTAGGAAGAAGTCATTCTTTATACTTCTCAAAAACTCCCATGAATCTTTACACAAGTATTTAAGTTTTGTTACAAAGTTTTTTAATGTGATATCCACAAATTTACCCAGCGATTCTGTTATTCCTTTAGCCCCTGCCACAATTGGTCTAAATTGCAGCGGATTTAGTCCTTTGTGGACCTTGGGTATCCCAAACATTACAGGTGTAAGTGGTTTTTGGACCGTTAAGTAATTAAATAATTAAATAGTTGTTCATTAATTACCCCCTGGAGGAGGTGGTCTTCCAACATGTACTTAATTTTAGCGTATGCAATATTTGTTTCATTTACCGATACCTCTCTATATTGATATAAATTGTGCAAAAGTGAATGAATACTAGCTTCATAATCTTGTTTGTACATTAGAACAACCCTCCCCCTTTGTCCGTTTTCATAACCCTAATGTCTTCATTTTTCAACTTGTCTATTAACACTATGGATTCATTGGGGAGATTACTTTTGTGCTTCTCTCTGTTGTTCTTGTGTAAACTTCTAATTTCCAACTCTGTCATTTCTTTGAATACCTTTAAAGAGGGGTGCAAGAGTGGATTAAATGTGCTGGGACGATTTAAAGTGCAAGGAACTTGTTTGCTCCCTTTGAAGACAATGCTCAGATTTAGCTGACGTGTAAATAATTTGAGATCTAAAACTGTTGTAGAAATGTTAAGAGGTTTAACGGGCACAAAATGAAGCCCTTTAGTAAATAAGTCAAAGTAGTTGTCATTTACAACAGCCTCTGTAAAGTTGTATATTGTGAAATTGTCTTTTTTGCTAATACTACAAACGGGAATATTATCTTCATCATTAACACTGATATTTGTACAACCATCAACTTCTTCCCTTATCTCTTGGATTTGCTCCAACTTCTGTGTGTGCGGTACAAATTGTCTGTTTCCCTGCCTCCCCGGGCCCTGATAAAAACCCTGACCAAACTGATTTTGCGACTGGTTCGACTTTTGCGCCAGCCTTTCACTTCTCCTAGGTGTGTCCCCTTGGAAACCACCCTCATTCTCAAACACTTGGTCATTGCTTGAATTATTTTTGTTGTAATTCCTATCATCACGTGGCCCTCTGTTCTTGTTGCCAAAACAGTATGCAATTCCTTCACTATATTCATACAAATCTCGTTCCAATTTCTTTATCTTTCTGTTAACAATCCTAAAACAATGTTCGTCCACTTTTCTAAATGAACTTTCATAATCTTTTTTAATACTGACAAACCTAGAATCATTAACAATTGCATTATTAAGTGTGTTTACTTCAGTTAACAGAACAGTAGCTCTGCTTTCGTAATCTTGCACCATTAAACTAAGCATTTCAAGACCTGTTTTATTAAATAATTCTGTTAAATCATTGAATAAATCTGTACCAGGCACTGCGTTATTCGGAAATCTGTTAAAACGCAGCCCTTTTGGTACTCTCTTTACCCGTATGCATTCTTTAAGATAATCAATCTCCATTTGCGTCATTTTGAACGCATACAATTTATTGTTTAAGCCTTTAAGTAAATGTTCAACACAGTTATCATCTGTATTTATAACATTGTCCATACCTTTGTTAAAACAAAAGTTATTAGATGTCCACCTATTGAAATTAAAGTCCTTGTTGGCTTGAGATCCATAACTGCTAGTTACCGCTTGCTTCGTGTTCATTTGCTGTGACGTTTCTGCATTTCTCTGTTGGTTAAATTCCGTTGCTCTTAAAAGTGAATTTACATTTAAAGAGCCAGTAATGTTATTGTCTCTTTTTAAAATCTCTTGGTTAGCTGGAATTCTGTCACTACCGCCGTTACTCTCATTTAAAAGTCTTTCACTTAACTGAGAGAGCAGGCACATGACCTGCCTAAATTCACCTCTGGTGACTGGGGCTTCGTCCGAAAGATGTTGATCTTCGGCTAAAATAGCCAGTGTATCGCAGAAATCGGCACTACCCGTTCTCTCAGCCATGACCTTGAACAGTACTAGCAAAACACCAGGAAAAGCCAAAACCTTGAACCAAATGAGTAAATAGTTAAAAAGTCATGGCTTAGAACCAAGGTAGATAAAAAACAGTTTTTATTTCGACAATAAAATCCAAAGATTCGTCGGCACCAAATAAATCCAATGTACATCAAGCGCTTTCACCCAGGACCTCCCAGGCTTTATCAAGATACACACCCATATTCTTTTGCTTGGCTTTTATAGCACTTGTAATCAAAGACTCATTGAAAGTAATTAAACAATTATACAATTGTTAAAAAGCAGTTAAAGAAATCTTTACATTTCTAAACAAATCCATACAACCGTGCATTTATTTTTATGTGAACTTTAACCTAAAACAAATACCTTAGAAAATGCAATACTAACTGTTCTGTTACATTTATAAAAAACATACTTTAAAATCTGAAGGAACTAAACAATTCCAACAATAATACTAAAAACATGAAAAATGTAAATATTACATATGTTGTAGTCCCTCCCATCTTCTTACTTGAACATTTGTTAAAACAAAACATCAAAACTAACCTTGAACACATGACAATATCTATGTGTTTGAAACTCTATTGGATTTGTCCTATACCCGAATAAATCACAATCTACATACAAACATTTATAATTTGGCTCTTCTTAGTTTCAAAATGCTGTTTATACTAATAGCCTCATTTAGCCCTGGGGGTTTGGAGGCATTTAATTTCAACCCCATAGCAGTTCTCTATATTCCAGAGACGCTTCCCAGTCCCCCCTCTTGGGTTATGTTTGACATGTTCCAAGACCAAGAACTTTAACCTCATTGTTTTGCAAGTTAGAGAATATTTATAAAATGCATTTGTTTCTTATTTATATTTTCTTTTATTACATTCATTATTTCTTTCTGAGTCTTAAAAAATATCTCCATTTTCATTTCTTATTGCTCTTATCACTTTTTTATGTTTTTACTGTTTTATTTAATTATGATGCCACTTCCATTTTCTTTCTTTCCTTCTAAAAATATCTTTATTTAAACAACATTTTATGATTTGTTTCTTGATTCATTTCATATATTATCTTACTTTCTGTTTCAAAAAGTCTTTTATTCTATCTCTTATTATGTCTTTTAATGCTTGCTGGTTGATTTATTTTTCAATTTGTTCTTCTTGTGTTTATTTTACCCTTAGCCATTCTAAAGCACTTATTTTACATTTTTCCTTAAAATATATCCACTCTCTTACCTATATGGCTGTTCCATAATTTTATAGTCCTCTAATAACTTCTTCAATTAAATCTGATAAATTTATTCTTTTAATATGTTTTAATATTTCTCTATATCCTTCTGTTTCTCTATCCAAATTGCCACATAGTCTAGAAAACCTGCTACTTTCATTCCTTTATATGCCATTTTCAAACTTTCAAACATCATAAAATAATCAGTTTTCATTCTTAAGTTACCCATTTTATATGTACAATGTTTGTTATCCCATAAATACAAATCTTCACTTTTTAATATTTCTGTAATTACTTTAACATCCGTCCCTTATTTTGTCCTTTTTCTTAAGTCACAATAAAAATCTCCCATCACTATTATCTTCATATTAACACTAACATAATTAAGGATCTTTTTAAACATCAAATCCCTTTCTTTTTGTGAAACATATGCATACACTAGAATAATTCTATACACTTGTTTTTCTGTCTTACATCTAATATTGTCAATCTAAAATTTCTATCCAATACCTGAACTTTTCTTCTCCTATATTCCAAGTAACATCTCCTTCAGTCAATTCATTTACCTGTCATCTTACTCCTTCTTTACAAATTCTGGTGTCTACTAATATTATAATATCCTTGCCAAGCAATTTACACCATTGTGATATACCCACCCTTTAATATTCTTTATACTATTCACATTAATAGCTAAGGTTTTCATTTCTATATACAATTATTTATCTTTACAAACCTTTTTTTATTCTCTCTCAAACCTATATTAATAAATTTACATCTAACATTAACACTTTTCCCAATGGAATTCTTTTTGCCTTTAATCATCACCCAATTAGTAATACCCCTTCACTTGAATTGTTTCTTCTTTATGTCTTCTTTTATATCTATCATGTTTTCCTAATCTCTTATTTACCATTTTATTTTCCTCTCACATTCCTTCTTGTTCTACTTCAATATTATGCCCTTGAACAATTTCTTGTACATGTTTATCCCCTTCTTCACCACGTTTTTTTCCACACTCCATCCATAAATGCCCCATGTGTTCACATTTTATACATTTAGTTCACGTTTTTTTGCTTCATGACCTGCTTTACCACGAATATAACATGCTATATTATCAGAATTACTAATGAAATGGTAATTTTTCCCACAAAAGAAATGGCTATTTGGTTGACCCCAGTATTTCACAAACCCTCTGTTTCTATCCACATTTCTCATATTTGATGCATGTAGTACATTTTCCTTTTTCATTTGCATTACAACAGTACATTCTCAACCCCCAGTACATAAACCTCTGTTATCATATATTTTGCAATGTCTATAACATCCTTGCAAACAGTCTCTCAATAGTCTCTTAATACTTCTTTTTATACATCAGTTTGAAAATGCACATTCATTGTTTATTTGTCTCTGTTAAATGCTTCAACAGCATAAAAATTCCAATGGTTGTAATTTTTATTTACTTCATATTGTTTTAAAAATTTCCATATACTGTCCTTATTCAAAAAAAAGTTTCAAAAAGAGTATTAATATGAATAAATTGTCTTACCTCCCTAGGATAGATATCCAATACTTATCAAGTTCTGTCTCCTTCTTACTGCTTATTCTTATGATACTTCTTCTTTTTCACCTCCATTTTCTTTTCTTCCCTTTCCTCTTCTTCTCTTACAGTTTGCATATACGTCTTCACTTCTCTTCTTGTATATTCCAGGACTTCATCTTCATGTATCTTCTCCATTATTTCACAGTAATTCTGTAGCCAGAGAAGGCTCAATCATCTTCTCTTCTTTCTGCTCCTGCATTTCACCCTTCGTGAATGTTTTGACCCTCCAGTCCTCTCCTTTCATTACTATTGCCTCCAGTAACATAATCTCTTGTGAAGGCTCAACTGCCTTTGCTTTTACTCCACAATCATCAACTTCTCTCTCCAAATCTCTCCCAGTAGCTCCTTCTCTATGACCAACACTGCATACTTCTTCTTGATTTATTCAGACACCTCCGCACCCTGACTAGAAGCAGGAAGTGTTAAGTCACACAGCATCTCTGCTTGAAACAAGTAAGGGTCCTTTATTTTACAATTCCTATTTATGTCATATAAAGCTTTTCTTATTTTCAATATATCCACATTATCTCTTTGTACAATATGTAAAGCAATCGCACAATTTACCAGTTGTTATATACACATACTTGAAATAGCATATTTCCTCTTACAAAAAAAAACAACTTTTTCATTTTACATTATTGGACCCCAACTCCATTTTTCACAATGGAAACCTTTTTTTTAACATCTTTGCTAGATCCTAATTTTCATTAAACATAATTTCTTTTACTCTTTTATTCCATATTATTCAATATTTTTTATCAGTTTTATCAACATAATTTTTTGATTTATCCCCATAATATCAATATCTAAACATGCCTGTTTTGAGACTATTAATGTTCTTATAATTCTCTAAATATTTCAACTTTATCACCTTATCCCATAGTGGCTTAACTCTTTTACAACTCAGGAAAATATGTTCACTGATTGCAATATGTACAATTTGTATTATTTTTACCTTTATATGATATATTAGCTTTTACTAGTAATTTCTGTATTAATAACTTCCACATTCCCACACAACTTTATATCTTTCTATTCTTGCCTTAATTGCAACCTTTTTTCTTTGCACACATATTTCAAAGAATAAATAAAAAAAACTTATTGAAAATACTATAATACCATAACTTTCTATTTTTTTCAATTTCATCATTTTTTTATTTTCCAAAGCAAGATTTTTGTCTTGATAATTATTATTCATTTCATCATTACCATATGATCTCCTTTTCTTCATGTACAAAATATTTATCCATTCAGTGCTATATTTGTTTAAAATTCTCACTAGTAATGAATTCTCATTGTCCTTCATTTGTAAGTATTTTATACAGATGTAAAGAAATGGCATAGATTATAGGATTTATCAACCCCAACCCCCTTCTTATTTATATAAAGTTCCTCTTTTACTGGATCTCCAGGTAAAAGTAAATACAAGCCTATAAAGTACTTTTTCAAGATTAAGGGGAATACTATATGTGCTTGCTAAGTAAGTAATTCTACTAAGCAGAATCAGATTGATTAAGTATAACTTTTTCTTAAAGGATAATGTAAAGGTCCTCCAAAACATGCACATTTTTCCATGACCTTTATTTTTTCTTCCCAATTAACTCTTATCTCTTCTCTTTTTCCAAATACCAATCCAAGTACATTAATCCCTATTCTATTAACAAAACTCACAACCTATGCCTACTTGTTTCTCTTTATTTATAAAAAAAAAATCATATAAATTCCTGTAAATAACTTGTCACATTAACCATAGCTTTCCAATTTTTAGCCATAGGAATATCACCCAATAGGTTAATTTAATCAGAATATTTAAACTTTCATATGCTATTTATTCCATATCTCTTCATTCAGTATTAATATGAGTCAGAATAACATTCATTAATTTTTAATACAAAAGTAACATAGTTTTATAAATGCCTGTATTGTTTGAATCATTGTTGTATGTAATATTGTGGAGCTTTTCTCTGCTGGTCTCCACTAAAATGGGTCCCTGACCCAGTTGGACACTACCCAGTAAACAAATGTAATAAATAAATAAATAAAAAACAGCCCTGCCTTATATGCTTTTTAAGCACAGTTTCCTTACTAAACCATCCATTTATTAATAGTCATTCTATATTTAACTTATAAGCTGTAACGCAAACATTTTTTTACTTAACTGGTATGTATTAAATATCTTCCATATGGTATTATGCTGAATTGAATGAAACACCTTATTAATATCACCCACCATTAACTTTTCTTGAACATTCTTATATAAAATGTCATCCACTAATTCTCTAATGATTAGCAGTAAGTCCTGTACTTTTCTACTATTTATACCATAAATATTTTCATTTATAATCTTACTTAGCTTACTTTCAATTATTTTTTGCAATGTTTTATAAATATGTTATAGTCGGTGTTATTAAGAAATACAGGTCTCCAATTCTGTATTTTATTCCAAGGAGTGCAGTCTTTCTTTTTTTTCATACTCTCCTAGAAAATTTTCCATAATCTTACCAGTCTCAAAAATAATGTCACAAAAATTCTCTTTATTAATATGAATAAATGCCCTTACCACATATACTGTCACACCTAAAGGAATTATTTCATCCCATACCTCATATATGTCCATTCAACCTTCTTTCTTTTTGAGTTATACCTTAAAAATCTTTTTTCCTACATTCACAGTTTTCTTTCCTTCTCCTTCTTTCTCCACTCTTGATTTTACCATCTCTGCATACAACAATCTATTCTCAATCCGTGGAACATTGTCTCTTTGTATTTTCTCCATTAAGTCACCTAATGAAACATCTTCACCAACTCCATTAACAAATCATCCATAACCCTCCAGACTGGACGGTTGTAACAATACATTCTTGTGTTGTAGTCTTTTCCACAAACAGGTTTTGCTGAAACAAATCTTCAGAGTCCCTTATCAACATTTCTTTTTCTTTAATATGCCCCTGAAAAGGCTTGACTGCCTTTTCCAATTCCTTCACTACACCATCCTTCTTGTCTGACTTTTTGCATTCTGCTACAATTTTGGTCAAGTTTACTGCTTCTGCTGTTTGACTAGCAATAACCCAAACATCTTCAAGTTTTATATACTCTTTTACTCCTTCTATCTTCATGAATCAGTCTTTCTACTTCTCCCAGCCATCTTCACACACAGACCAGAAGTAGGAAGTAGAATGCACCACACACAAATGCATTGCTGTATGCAACAGAGTAGTTTCTTTTATTTTTAAACATATATAGATGTACATACATTATTTACATATTTACACTGTTTACAAATATTTACGTGTCTCAATACATTTACATGTCTCAGTACATTTACGTTACATTTTAGGCATCCCCCCACTATTTTACCCACAACCAAAACCATATCTTCCCAATATCTTTGCCAAAGTCCATTTCCAATTATATTTAATTTAATTGAATCTCTCGTTCTGTATTTCCTATGCAACATAAAAAACAATTCTGTCCATCTTCTTTACTTCTTCTTGTCTTTGTGCTCCATAATAACCACATTCTGTTATGTCCATGTTTAATTGTTCATATTTTAAATACTTTCCAACCATACCATGTTTACATATTTCTATCCATAAATTCTTAATTCTGTCACATTTAAAAAAATGTTCTGCAGTTTCCAATTCACCAAATGTATTACAAACTCTATCTTGTTTTCTCTTATTCAGTATATTACCTTTTACAGGAAGTTTACTTATAGATAATCTCCACAAAAAGTCATTGCTTATCTCCTTAATATAGCTTTTTTTTTATTCATTTCAAGATCTTTTCATGGGTCAACAAAATAGAAGTCTTTCATTATATTAACATACCATTCCTTTCTGTTCTTTTCTGTTGCATTCTTTCTTATTTTCCACAATACAGTTTTGTCCCGGTTCCCTTCAATAAAAACATCCCACCAAATGACATTTGATGAAGTTTATTAAAATTCCATAAACATGATTGTTAACTAATAGTCATTAATTTCAACCAAAACATGATATAGGTGAAATAACATCCATGTAACATTAACATAGGAGAGCATGACCCCGCTCATCCTGATCAGTAAGCAGCATCCTTACCTCCACCCACTTACTTATGAAGCAGCATACTATCACTCACTTCTGCTACCATTTATTGAATTATCTCCAACCAAATTAGCAGCTTACCTCTGCTTGCTTATTTACTTATCAAGCAGTGCAACCACTCACTTGCCTTTCATTATCAAGCAGCGCAACTGATCACTTGTCTTTCCTTATCAAGCAGCAGAACCACTCACTTGCCTTTCCCAACTTATTGAATTGAACATCCACCACCAGAGGGGGAACAGAAAAGGGCAAGCCTGCCCCTCTTCTCCGCCCTACCCAAAAATGAAAAATACCCACAATCTCCACTAAAAGGGAGGGAGGGTAGGTAGCAAATTCACGCCACAAATGTGACTCTGACTCCAATTACCCTTGCCTAAAACCCTTTAAGCCCATCACTACCCTTACCTAATTTCCTCCCAATCATCCTTCTTTCCTGTGTAACCCTATCCCCCCTTACCCTCCTAATTCCTACTACTCTGTTTATCTAGCTCCACTTGAAGATGTCCCTGGACAAATCGATCTGTTCCAAACTTCATTTGTCCTGCTCCTCTTCAATAAAAACATTACACCGAATGACATTTGACGAACCTTTATTAAAATTCCATAAACATGATTGTTAACCAATATTCATTAATTTCAACCAAAACATGATATAGGTGAAATAACGGGTTCCTATTATGTTATCAAAAGATAATGTAATTGAATAATCAAAACTTCAAAATGGCAGCATTTCGAATATCGCATTGTGGGATCGCAGTACAGTGAGGATTGGAATATTTGCCCTTTCCACACTGTAGTGCGATCTCGGAGTTGGAATATATATTTAGCGGGGGTGTGTGGGGGGTGCAGCCCCACACAAAACAAGCTTCGAAATGCTGCCATTTAGAAGTTTTGATCGTTCATTTATATTATCTTTCGATAACGTAATATGAACCCGAAATAACATCCATGTAACATTAACATAGGACAGCATGACCCCACTGATCCTGATCAGTAAGCAGCATCCATACCTCCACTCACTTACATATGAAGCAGCATGCCACTCACTTCAGTTATCATTTATTGAATTACCTCCAACCAAATAAGCAGTTTACCTCCACTTGTTTATTTACTTATCAAGCAGAGCAACCGTTCACTTGCCTTTCATTATCAAGCAGCGCAACCACTCACTTGCCCTTCCCAACTTATTGAATTGAACATCCACGACCAGGAGGGAATATAAGAGGGCAAGCCTGTCCCTCTTCTCCACCCACCAGTGTGACCAGGATGTTCCTACCTCTCTGACCAAATGTTTAACAATCTAACCACCATTAAAAGGCATTAAGCCAAATATCATTTGGTGTCCTCCACCCTGCGTACCCAAACTGTATCCATGCCATCACCTGTCAAATCCCTATCATGTACATAACAAAATTAGCTCTTTGCTTAAGAAGCTGAAAGCAAACCAATGATCCCTCTCCAAAGCTAAAGCAACCAATCATTACCTCATAACCTAGAATACCCACTGTCTATGAGTGAAATACTCAATTTACCCAAATACCATACCAATAAACTTCATACAGATACTTGGGTCAAAACCAGCCAGCTAGACAACCAAACATTAAACCTACTGCCACGTGAGCTATGCAGGAGCACTTAACTGCTAAGCCCTTCCCAATGACCAAAATAAACACAGTAAACCACTGAACACCCATAACCTAAAATCACCTCCTTAAATCACCAATCCTCTATTAACCTTCCAACTGTAAATCCAGATTTACACACCTCGCCACCTTGCAAACATACACAAATACTGTAAGGGGTTACAATGCCACCAGTAACCATGCCAATAGGAATAATTTCAAATATTGCCATCACAAACTTAAAAAGATAAAACAGTTTTTAACTACCCAGTGAATATAATAGCCGCAATTGATCTCTTTTCATAGATTCCATTCAATAGAAATCTTGCCTGCACACCAAGACCCATTATAAGCAATAAGACACAAATCACCATTATGGTCTTTATCAGTACAACCCCAAATGTACCACCAACAGTAAACCCAAACCAGGCCACCAGAACACCAAACCCAACACCATCAAAATAAGGCAAGCCAAGCTAAATGCTATCTTGCTTAACTGCCTCCCTTTTTTGCCCAAAGAATTTAGCAAATTCAGTTAACCCAGCCACTCATGCAACTGCTGAACTCACAGCAACATACTCCTAATTGCAATATGAACCCTAAACCCCAACTCCCCTAAAGCTATTCCCAATTAAAACAATTAATATCCATCATCCCCATTATCCTTCCATCCTACTGACTAACAAACCACAAACCATCCCCCAAATTAGGCCTGCAAACTCAAGACCTCCCCAACATTCATAAACAAAGATAAACCCCCCTGACCATCCCTAGCCTTCTGCCCCAAGTGCCATCCCCTCAAATTACCTAAATACCATGCAATAGTTACCTGCACCAATTTATTACCCCTTATCCACAGCAACCTAAATAAACTGACCAACATGCAATTTCAGTGAACCACACAACTGAGAACATCCTTAATCAGTGGCTTAACACGAGCTTCTCTGTGGCACCTTCATATCAGGTAAGTAAAATTGTCCTACATCTGCAAGGAATCCCAAACCATGCTTTGCATAAAACTGCTGACTTCTGCTTATCAAATATCTAGTTGCACCCCTGTCCTCAAAAACACCCACATACCCATCATGCTCCATTAAAACCTTATCTACCCATAAATGTCATACCTGTACTGCTCATCTATCAGCTCAAGTCTGAAATCAATCGGCACGTCCGTTCCTCACTAAACCTTACCTGACAAACAACATGAATGAAATTTGTTTAAATGTTTATCTCCCTGAAAATACCATGTTAGAAACAACTCCCACTTCATATCAAACACCTCCTTAGTGCTCTACCAAAACAACTGGATGGGTACTGCAAAATCACCCCAGAGATCCCACCCATGCCCTTCCTGAAAGCCAACTGGAGCAGCATGTGGAGACAACTGAGCTTGGCTAGCTCACCAGGGACCTAGAACCATTAACCTCATTGCCTTCTATGACCCTATGATTGTTGTGCTCCTCCCAATCTATGGAAAAGTCCACACTCATCATAAAAAATCTCCAGTCCAGCATTCTCATGTCCCAACCTACCTTCCCTTCGACTTACACCTCTACCACCTCAAACTGCTCCAAATTGGATGGCCCATATACAGATTACCTGCAACCTCACTCTGCACCATTCCAACCATCACAACATCCAAGCAAGCATAAACCAATACCTGCCAATTCCTTTCAATCAGAGCACTGATTGTGGTTCATTCTGTGGTTCTACATCTGTGACCTCTGTGTACTACCTGAACAACTGGGGCATCCACTGATACAGCCTTGATTACCTTTCAAGCCCCTTTCCTTCAGGTCACCAACAGAAGCCTGCTCCAGTTCCACACCTTTCAATCTGAAAAAGAAAACAAATTAAGCACCTTGCATTTTCCAAAAGTGAAAAAAACTGAGCTTCAAACCTTATGGCTTATGTGTATGCAACTAAGTTATAGGTTCATAGATAGGTACTAGGCTATCTGTCCAAGGGCGTTTATAAGCCTAGCCAGAGTGTGTTGGCTTTCGCCGCCCCATTGATTAATTAACTGATCCTCTGTCAAGCAGAGCCAATGAAGTGATCCCAGGGGTGTATTTTCTGTTACCCATCCACTCGTCAAGGTTTCTCTTGAAGAGTGTTAGTGAGGGGCTCTGCCTGATGTAATTTAGAATTTTGTTCCAAAGCATGGGGAGCCTCTGTGACAGGAATTTATCCCTCCAGCATGTTCTATTTATTGTTGTGGCAAGGTTTAGCTCACTAGAGCGTGCAACTCATAGTGACTTGGATTTCTTTAGGTGGAGCATGTCCATTAATTCTGAGTTGGACATGGCTTTGTAAGTCAGGCAGAGATCACCTCTGAGTAAGCGATATGCCACTGAGTACAGTCGGAGTTTTTTCAGTCGGGCTGCATAGGACATATGTTTGAGGCCAGTAATCCTTTTGGTGAGGTACTTTTGTGGTCTTTCCAGCTGTTGAAAGTGTCGTGTGAGGTACATCCCAAATAGGGCATTGTACTCTATGATGGGTCTAATGAGTGATGAGTAGATGGGCTCTATAACCTCTTTATTTCTAGATGTGAACCCTTTAGTAATTATCAAAGGAGAGAATACTATCTACTTGGGTCCCCAGATCTCTTATTACCTCTTCTGTATTAAGGGGGCTTCCACCTATGTGGTAATTCGTGGGTGTTTTGTTTTTCCCAAACGGGATGGCTATGCATTTTTTGGCATTTAGCTTGAGGCCATGACTTTGACACCAGGTGTCCGTCTCAGTAAGGCCCTTTTGAAGGATGTCCATGTCAGTCGGAGAGTCAATTATGGCTCCCAGTTTGCAGTCATTGGCGAACTTGGTTAGCCATAGTTCTGCTGTGTTTGCCTGTACTTCTGTGAAGTATATGCCAAACAGTAAGGGTCCCAGGACCGAGCCTTGCAGGACACCACTTGTGACTGGTTTAGAGTCGGACCTGGAGCCCACTATTCTTACCGTGTGAGTTCTGTCTGTAAGCCAGTTGGTAACCCATTTCATGACGTAGGGGTTTATGGTCAGGCTGGTGAGTTTTTCTGTACGAGTGGGGAATGGTGTCGAAATCCTTGGCGAGGTCAAGGCAGGCTGTGTGAACCACCTTTCCCTTGTCTATGGCCTTGGTGACTGTCTCAAAGAAGTCAACTAGGTTTAGTAGGCATGATCTGCCCTTAACAAAGCCAAACTGGGTCAGGTCAAGTAGCACTATGACCCCTCCCATAACACCTATCTTAAGTTATCTGTCAGATGTGATAACTCCATCATTCAAAGAGGGGTCTAAATAATGAGTTAAATTCTGCCCTATCCCCCCAAAGTGACAAACTTTTTAAGGGTTGTCACTAGCTCGTACCCTCTTAGACAACATCCAAATGACTACCAACCAGAAAAGAAGTGCAACAATCATTATTAAGAACCTCCTGGATGGTGTGAAGATGTAAACCCAAGTGTATTCTACTTCAAATTCCAAACCTAAATGTTTAGCAACTAATGCCCCAGACAGCATCAATTAAGCCAAGCCAGAAAAACCAAAGTCATATTGCAAACTTGAATGATTTGCCCTTAATCGTCTACCTGACCAGAGATGTCCCTGAACTCAAGGACAATTGCAAAGCCTCCTATCACCCTAACTAGCCAGTATCAATTGTATCATCACCTTTACAAAATGTAGTAGTTGAAGTACCTTCCTGCCAACCATGATCCCCCCAATGATATCACCATGACTGTCCTAAACCCACCCACACTGTGCTGGCACAGTTCACTGATCTTTCCCCTACCCATGCAAAAGTGAAGGCTAGAACAAGGAAACAGTACATGAGTCAAGTCTCCTGCCATGAGCTGTCAATCACAGTAGGTAACAACTCTATGGCTGTTACCAATGCTGTGACAGGAAATAATATTATGTGAGTAATCAGATAGCTCATGTTACCTATTCCAATATCCCCTTATCAACCAAAACTACCTATATCTCCTCTGCTAGCCATGTGGCCCACGAACTGAAAGGTAAGGAGTCTGAAATCGCAGTGCCAGCCATTCCATCCAGCAAAGCAGTATGCCTTAGACAAATACCTCTCTTCTTAACCCAGGAATGAAGCCCACTAGAATGCATGTACTGGGCATGCAGACTGATAGTCATTGGCCACTCATCTCCTTACCTGCTTCTCACGTCCAACAGTAAGGACCTGTCAACACAATGCCAGTCTTGCCCAGGAACTAGTCAAGCTGAAGGTTGCAGCAAGCACACAAAAATTCATCTCTGTCAATTCTCGGTTAAATGTTCTGCAACTCACAGAATAGAGGAGGTAGTATTGTTGGTAACAAAGTGCAGTAACTACATACCACCAAGCTTTCTCACCGATACGTTTTAATTCCTAGATGACTGTATCAGCATTTGCTTATATAATCAACATTTCTAATATGCTTGCAATCTCCAATTTTCAAATAGTGAATTTTTTTTTTATAGAGAACAGGAACTGACCTGCCAACAAACATTGACAATATCATGAGGTACTTAGCAGAGGTATTTTCCTTCTTCGATACTGTACAGTTCTTTTCACTTTCATTATTTGATCCTCTTAACGTTCCCAAGTAACTTGAATCTATTTATTAAAACACACATTAATTGTTTGACTTAATAAACTTTTGTCCGTGTTATCAACAAACTAACTGAAATGCCTTATGTCGCACTCATCAGTACAAAGATGTCATAAATGGCTTTCTAAATAACTGTTTTATCTTTACTGAACTTATAATTCAGCATTACAATTATTGTCATAGAGGTAGGCATGCATATTCAAGGCGTGAAAAGATTCAGTTACGTTTAATTAATAATAACTGAAACAGTCCGTGGAACAAGTTATGTTAAATATTTCCCTGTGAGCTGCCAGAAACAGAAAGTCATTGCAGTCGCAAAGTATGCTCCCACAGAAACAAAAACTGAAAGGAACCCTGCTGCAAAACCAGAGCAGAAACATCCCTTCTCCAGTACAAATAGTTCAACCTTCCCTGTCAGCTACTATGCCCAAGTACTGAAAGGTAAGCATACAGTTAAATAAAAGCACTTAAAACTGCTAATGCCTACCTCCTGTTTCCTGTGCTCTGTAATTTTAACACCATAAGATAACACAGTAAGATACAATTTAATGTTACCCAGGCATGCACAGTGACTGCAACAGTTATGAAAGTCCGCAAAACACCTTAACTGCTCTTACAGAACCTGGCATGCCTCTTCTGAACTGCAACTGTCACCACCATCTAGTGATCCAAGGTGAACCATAAAATGTAGTACAAAGCTCAGCATTTACTGTGCTGTTCTCCTTGAATGAGGCAAGACCCAGTCACTCTGCATAAAACATGACCATAAAAGAAATTGCACCATTGTGTTTTTTTTTTTTTTTTAATGAAAGAGGCTTCTGCCAAACTGACTCGGACCACGTGAACAAACTGCATCAACCACAAAACTCCTACTTCAGTCAAAAACAATAAAAGCGGACAATGTGTGACCAACAGCAGTAACAAATCGGCTACGCTTTAACAACAACAACAGCAACACTTTCATCTTACAAACCACAACCCCCTCCATCCTAGCAGAGGTTCAAGCTTTAAAGACACTTTTAACAAGAAATGAATTTCACTGTTTCCCAGGGCACCATCTGAACAGACATCAATGCCTCTATATTGTATTATTGTACTGCATATAGACAAGACCGAGAGCAAAGTACCAGCCAAAACTCTCATTTCCAGGCTACACCCTGACTCAAAACTCTTGTTAATGTTGAGGAAGCCACCATATGGACACCCAAAGACACAATCCTCCGACCGTCACAGCCACCGAGCTTGTGTGACTACAAAACAATCACAGTGACTTGCTCAGAGCCCTCAAAAACATTTGGAGCTTCACTGAGGAAAATACCTCAAATTGAGCATGGTAGACTGACACACTAGAGAATCCTGAGCCCGAGTGAAAGCCACAAAACCTCCAGCAGTAATGAGCTGAGAACGACAAATAAATAAAATAAATAAAAGTTGATGGAATTGCATCGCTAATGTAAGGCTTCTTTATTTTTATTTATTATTTTTTTTTTACAATAATTACCTCAAGAGAAGCCCCAAGTAGACAGAGCATGTGGGTTGCCCCCACTGACATAAGCCCCTCAAGCCTGCAAAAGCAATCACTGCACAGGAAGAATGGCTGGCACTGATGAGGAACTAACAGTACTCCTGACAGGAAACACAGGAAAACCACCTTCCTCCTCCTGACATTTGACCATAAGTATAGCTTTCCGCATCCCCAATAAATGCACACAAAACAAAATTATATATACATAAATATCACTACTACCAATCCCTGTTATTGAACATCACTCACCTCTTCCATACCCAACCATACTAAGGCCTACCTGACCACCAATACCTGCAGGTCATCATGGACGAAAACCTACTGCAGCAAGTTCACAGCAAAAATGTGATTCCAACTCCAATTACCCTTTCCTAAAACCCTTTAAGCCCCCCTCTACCCTTAACTCATTTCCTCCCAATAATCCTTCATTCCTATTTAAATCAATCCTCCCCTTATCCTCTTAATTCCTACTACTCTATTTATCTAGCCCCACTTGAAGATGCCCCCTGGACAAATCGGTCTGTTCCAAACCTCATTTATTCTGATATAATTTTATTTTTTCAGCGATAATACTTTTATCTCTCTTCTTTACTTCCATTCCTTCCCATACATCTTTATATTTATAATACATTATCATTTCTATCAGTTCTTTTTTTTTCCTTTATAACACTTTTTAATACTTTGTATAAACTTAAAGATACTGTGTGCACAATAGGATTAATTAAACCTACAATTTTCCTTTTTTAATCAGATTCAGTCTAGAACAACAAATAAATGAAAATATTGACATCAGTAGTTGTTCTTGATATTTTACAAATATCATATAAATATTTGCTACATACACTATTTTTCCTAATATCATACTATTTATTAGATGTGTTTTCTTTCTTTATGAAAACAAGAGCATAAATATGTCCTTTTTTCATCATTTTGTCCCATTATTCCTTTTTTTGTTCATTTTTCCCAATTTTCATTCCTAATACATCTATATACTTGTCATTATATTGTACCCCTCCTAATTCACCTGTAAACCAAATCCTTTACTTTTTTCTTTATTTATATTTAATCCAATTCTTCCCAACATAATGCCTAACTTTAAATTTGTTCTTTTCAACCATACTATATTCTTTATAATTATTAAAATATCATCTGGATAAGTGTACATTATTGGCAGTTGTATTTCTTTTACCATTTTATAACCTCTTTTTCTTGACATTTCAATAATGATTATGTTCATAACTAACAAATAAATTATACTACTTGCTGGACACCCATGTCTTATTCCAAATTCTATTTTTATTTCTTCCTCTAACCATCTGTTCTCATTTAGTTTCACATAGTTTTTTAAATAAACTGTTTTAATCACACTTACAACTTTTCTACTTATATTCTATGTTTGTAAAATCCCCCATAATGATTCATGTTGTATGTTATCATATGCTTTACTTACGTCCCCTATCATTATTTTTGTCTCTAGTTTCTTATTGATAATTCTGTCAATTGCCTCTCTTATTAGCCATAATAATTCTTGACCTCCCTTTCTTTTTCTCACAAATATATATTTGGTCATATATTTTTTCCATTTTGCATTGCAATCTTTTTGCAATTATTCTCATAAATATTGTGTAATGTGTGTTGTTTAATGTTATTGGTCTTCAGTTCTTTATCTCATCTCTATTTCCTTTTTTAATATAAATTGTATTACTCCAGTACAGATTTCTTTTTTTTAATCGCTGTTTCTAATTTATTCATCACCTTGATAAACTTTACTTTTTCCAATCCTCCATTTCTTTGTACATGTTATATTTGATCCACTCCTGTTACAGAATTCATGTTTATATATTTCATAACTTCATTTAGTTTATTTATCATCATCATAATTTTTTCTATATTCACCTCTTTCTTAACAAATAGATTTAATACATGTTATTTAATTATTTCATATATTCCTTTTGGCTTTTTAATTAATTTACCTTCATTATCTTTTAATTCTCTTATTATCTTTCCTTCTTTCATTATCATACACAAATAAGGTGCTTTTGTTTATATACAAGTTACGAATCTTGATCTTTTTCTTTTTTCTTTTTATTTTTTATGCATTTTTTCTCTTTTTCTAATACATCTTTGAATATTTCATGACTTAACATTTTATATATGTTTTCCTTTGTTTGTTTTTTTTTCTTTTCTATACATTCTAAGAATACTTTTTAATATTTTTCTTTAAAATGCATCCATCATACCGTCCAATTTTCATAGAAATCTTTCATACCTATATGATGTTTCCAGAATAGAATAAGTCCCTTTCTTTCCACTAAATCCAAATCTTTTAATTTAATTCTTTTTTATTCCTTTTCTTATCTTAATATGTTCTTCATTTTCTTGTATTTTCATCCAAATCACCAAATGATCAGAAAATCCATTATAACTATTTCCTTTTTTGTTTAACCTTTAAACTTTCTGAAATTAAAAAATAATCCATTTCAGTTTTACTTACATTTTTCTTATATGTCAAATGTTTATTTTCCCATAAATTTAAATTACCCCTCCTCATAATTTCAGTAATTATTTTAACATCACTAACCTGTCTTCCAAATACCTCTAATTCAGACCTGCTCTTAACTAACTTCAAGCTCCATAATATAGTAAAACTAGTGTATTCCATGCTACCCTAGCTACCTACTTACCAGATATAACTGTGATAAGTGAAACATGGTTAAAGCCCCACATCAAAGACCAAGAAGTTACCACATCAGGCTATAATATCATTAGACTTGACAGATTAAACAAAAAAGGTGGTTGAGTCGTTATGTTTAAAAAACACCATCAAAACTGAACAACTAAACTGTGACCACCTGACCTAGCCAACTTTGAAATTCTAACAACTTGCCTTGACATCAACCGTACAAATCAATTATCATCATAGCCACCTATCTACCTCCAGGAAAAACCTGCCCATCACTAAAAGCCTACTTTCTTGGGCTTCCACCACTTTCAGCCAGGAAACAATAGTTTTTGGTGATTTTAAACTTGACTGGCACTCCTGCTCATCCAATAACTTCTCAAACTTCATTAACCTTTCCAACTTCACCCAAACCGTAACCTATCGAACTTGCACAGATAAACACTCCAAAAAGCAGTCAACATTATACTGGATATTAACGAACAAACCTAACCTAAATTACTTAGCCGGTTGCCTTCCAGACTCCCTCAAAGACTATTTTCCAACCTTCCTATACAGAAAATGTGTTCACATTCAATGCAGTATCAGCTACATAGCAAAAAAAAAAACTTCTCCTGCACCACATTCAACTTACTACTACAACAATGTGACTGGCCACCCCTCAAAAATGTTCAGCTGGACCTAACTGTTCAGTACTTCAACAATATCTTCCTTAATACACTTAACAACCTCATCCATACTAGGAAAGTACTCTGCAAAGCCAAGCACCTACCTTGGCTAACCAAGGACATGAAACATCTACTAAATCATAGAGATAGTGACTGGTCAGCCTACCAGTCCACCAAAGATAAAGCAAACATAGCAACTTAACAACTATGAAATCTAGCCAAGAAACAAATTAAAAAAGACAAACAAATGTACTTCCAAACCTGCCGACAAAAACACCTACCCCCCCCAAATTCTGGCAAAGCATTATCTATCTCCTCAGCCCCAGTCACACCCCAACGCCAGCCCCAATCACCTCAAAGAACTCTGATCTTATAGCAACTCAAATCAATTCACACTTCATTAATACCATAACCTTCCTACTAGGCAGTCAGTCTAATCAGCCACTTATTGTTCCCTCTCCTAGTACAACTAATCCCAATCCTTTCACTTTTGCACCCATTCAAACTAGTTACATATGAACTATATTAACCAAGCTAAAACCCTGCTGTCTTCTAGCAGACCAACTTCCTAATTAATTTCTAAAAAATTGACACTCCTTCAGTTGCCTACCCCATATCTATCCTGATCAATCTTGCTATTGCAGAACACTATGTCCCACTTCTCTGGAAAATATCACACATTATTCCACTCCACAAAGGCAGTCACTCAAAAGAGCTAACAAAGTTCCATCCCATAGCCATCCTTTCCCCACTTGCAAAAATCTTACAAAAATGCATCCACATTCAGCTCCTTAACTACTTCTTTTGTTACAACTTCTTATCCAGTTGCCAACATGGCTTTAGGCCTAAACAAAGTACTAGCATTGCCCTATTTACTTTCTCTAATACCATTCATCATCTCATAAATGAAGGCCAGCTTGTCTCATCCATCTTTCTCGACACATCCAAAGCCTTTGACACTGTATCACATCAACTTCTACTCAACAAACTCACAGCTTATGGCCTCAGTCCATCTTCCCTAACCTGGTTCCATAGCTATCTTTTTCAATCATCAGCAGGCTACTAAATGGGAGAACACTTTTTCTCCCCATCTCCCCATCTTGGTCTGTGTACCACAAGGTTCAATACTTGGTCCCTTCCTCTTTATTATATGTCCTAGCAACCTTAGTTCAGCAACTCAACTAGCCAATATTGTCCAATATGCTGATGATGCCACACTTTTATATACTTTTAAATTTTTTTTAATATTATATGGTAAGATTATGTGCATTTTAGTAGTGTTCAAGATATCTAAAGCTATGTACTCTGTATATTTTACAAGCAGTTAAGCATTCTTTGACGTAGTATATTGTTTTTTAGACTATGCGATTTCTTTAGTTAGTCACTATGCACTTGATGAGGCAGTTAAGAGATTTTAAAGGATTTAATAGAACGTATATGTATAATAATGGATATTATATTGTTGTAAATGCAAACGGGTACACATTTGTAGAGAGCGTTATTATATTTATATATGTTTAGGATATGTAAGATATTTGGATAGATAATATTAGTTAAAGATCCCCAAATTTATATACTATGGGGAAGGATGTAACTAGAGTATAGCTTTTACTCAGCTATTCACTTAGTTGCTATAGCATTTAGCTTAATGACTTCATTCGGCTAGTGTATTTGTGAGGAACTAGTGGAGTGAAAGCTTAAACATACTTATGAAATGGATATAAGTAGCAAATGGAAGTTTGGAATTTACTACTTCGATTTGCTATTTGGATTATGACATCAACGCTAGGCATATGTTACGATCGTGTACATTAACAGGTGAAGAAGGTAATATTTGGGTGAGGAACATATGCGATCTGCAATTTAAATATGGATTGAGTGCCCAATTGTTTATAAATTGTGTTCTATGCCAACTTTTACCATTGTAAATGCTATAAATATTAGAGCACTTTAACAAATAAGTGACATGCAATTGCGAATGTTTATAAAATGAGATCTCTGGCAATCTTTTCTATTTCAAAGGTTATTAATATGAGGGCACTCTAACAGATAAGTGACCTGCAACCAAAATGTGATATGTGTGCTCGAATGTTTTTAAAATGTGTTTTAAATTGAGTTTTATAGTAAAATTTTTTGTTATTGTGGTGCAATATAGGAGAAGGCAGTCTGATAACTAAAATGTTGTTATTTAAAATAGCACACAAGGTAACAATTAATGATGCTCACTAATTACGGGGCATTTTTACTGTGCAATGATTTGTTGAAGTAAAGGTTTGAATTTAATGACTGGGATCTAATTTATATATAAATCTGTTTGGTTTCTTAAGATTCCTTGTTTGTATATGGTCTGATGAAGCCACAATACGTGGTGAAAGTGCTTACCTAGATATAAATGTGTTTTTGCTTTTATTGGATAGTATATCGAGTCATACTTCAGTGTACCATTGCTGTTTTCTGCTGTTTTGTTTGCTGATTACAACGGGACCTGTTTACCTGCTGGGGAATACTCTGTCTTGGAGTGCCAAGATTGAACTCACAAACCAGACTAAAGTCCTAGGTGTCAGAATTGATGATAGACTAAAATTCAATAAACATATTTCTCTGACAATCAAAAAAGCCCATATAAAACTTGGTACCCTCTACCAGGCCAAATTATTCCTTACCCAAAGTGCCAGGCTGACCACTGCTAGATCACACCTGTTATTCTCCCCACTATACAGCTCTCTCACATTCACAAACCAGTGAAAGACTGACTTAAATAATCTAGAATCCTACTACAACAAATTACCATGTTTGCCCTAACTATCCACACAGGACCCACCATTTCACAGCTCTCTCCCAGCTCATCTGGATAGAACTAAATAACCTGCTGCTGCTCAATCAACTTACTTTTGCCCACAAAACAGTCCATCAACCCAGCAACTGCCCTGCTCTTTCCAATCTTGTACAAACTAGTATCAATCTCAGGCCCTTCAGATCCACTAATAAATTTTACTACTGGTTACCCACTCCCACAACTATCATGGTGACTCCCTCTGTCCTTACAAAATAGCCCAACTTTGGAATACTCTCCCCCAATCTATCCCTAAAAATCATGAGTTCAAACAACTCTTAAAGGACCATTTAGCTTCCAACTGGCTTTGCTCCTGCCATACACCTGGCTATTTTTTCTCTTCCAATATCCTTTACTACTCTCTCCTTTCCTGTCTCCTATCTCTACCTTGATCCTGCTGTCTCCAGGATTTTCCACTTCT
This sequence comes from Protopterus annectens, assembly GCF_019279795.1. Lineage (NCBI taxonomy): Eukaryota > Metazoa > Chordata > Ceratodontiformes > Protopteridae > Protopterus > Protopterus annectens. Next base: position 231,805,350 of record NC_056726.1, on the reverse strand, counting down.
GCTGTACATCACTATTGCTGGATTGCTTATATTTCTATATTTTTCATTTCTTTGCTCAGTCAGATGTTTCATATACTGTAATGTGTACATGTAAATTGCAACTGTCTTGTGTCTGACATTATTCATGTTTCACTAGTATTATTTTATCCTGCACAGTGCATCAACTCCACACTGGTTTTTGAACGTATGTATTATTATTAGTGCTAGCATCGATACTTTAGCTGAATATTATTAATTTGTTCTCTAGTATGACTTATCCTGCTATTTTATCATGAGGTTTGAACATTATGTTAGGTTTGTATATTAACTGTACAATGATTTTCATCTGTAGGTGTATTTGTATAGTATTATTTGCACTACTACTGTTACATTAGTTGGAGCTTTTCTCCCCGTACTGCCACTGAAAATGGGCTCCTAGCCCAGTCGGACATTCCCAGTTAACAAATTTAATAAATAAACAAAAAAATAAATACATTTGATTCATTTAGTTTCATTGTTCCATATAGTCCATGAAACATAAAGTAGTACTATGTCCATTTTCTTCACTTCGTCCTGATTTTGTGCACCATAATGACCAAATGCTATTATGTCCATACTTATTGCTCACATCTTTAATTTTTCACCCTATTATGTATACATATTTATTTCCACAAATCATTAAATCTTTCACATTTAAAAAACACATGCTCAGTAGTCTTAAACTCTCCACATTAATTACATATTCTGTCTTGTATGGCATATTTGCCTTAACTGGCAATTTTCTAACAGAGCAATTTTCTAAAAGACAAGCTCCATAAAAAATTACATTCTTTAATCTTTTTATAGATATTATACCTCTTCATTATGGCTTTTTTTATTATTTATTTCTAAATTTTTCCATGGATCAATGCAATAGTGTCATGGATCAATGCAATAGTGCCATTCCTTTCTATTTTCTTCACATATATTATTTTTTAATTTCCATAAAAGAATTTTGTTTTGATACTCTTTCCTTTCTTCATTCACAATGCTTGGACTTCTTTTTTCTTAACTTCCATTCCTTCCCACAATTCTTTGTATTTATAATATAGTATCATTTCTATCATGTTTTTATTTTCCTTCATAATTCCTTTTAGTACCCTATATAAAATTAAAGATGTTGCATGTACTATTGGATTTATTAAACCCAAGCTTCCTTACTCTTCTTTCATTTACAGAATCCCTCGCTTAACTGGAAACAGTCTAGAGATCCATATAAAAGAAAGTATAATCATCATTAGTCTCTTTTCATTCTTAATAGAAATCATATAGATGTTAGCAACATAAGCAATTTTTCCTATTACCATGGTGTTCAACAAGTGTGTTTTATTCTGTATGAAAATCTATATGACTTCCAAAAACTAGTCATATCCTCCCTTATTTCTATATTCAAATACGCCCAGTCCTGCTGCAGTATTCATGTTAATATCCTAATGATTTCATTCGATTCTTTCATAGTTATTTTTTTTCTAAATATTCATTATCTACATTATTTATTTTTTTTATTTTTATAAATTTGTTCTGTGTTTTCTTCTCTTTTAACAAATAATTCCAATACATATTCTTTAATTATTTCATATATTCCTTCTTGCTGTCTTATTTGCTGACCTTCCTTATTATTTATTTCTCTTATTTTTCCTTATTTTATTATTTTACTCAAATATGGTGCTGCCTCTTTTTTCTTTCCTTGTCAACAATATTTTTGTTTTTTATAACAAGTTATTAATTTTAATTTGATTAATTTTATATATTTATCTTTCTTTTTCATAAAAGGATTTTTTCTTCTCTAACCAGTCTCTGAATGTTTTTTGAATTAGTATCTTATATCTCTCTTTTACCTTTTGTTCTTTTCTTCCTTATACATTCTAAAACATTTTTTTATATTTTTCTTTAAAATTAAGTCATCAAACAGGCCAGTTGTCATAAACTCTCTCATATTCATATGATTTTTTAATAATTCCATTAATTCTTTTTTCTCTTCTAAATCTAATTCCTTTCATTAATTCTCTTTTTTCCTATTCTTACATATGCTTCATTTCCTGTACTTTAACCCATATAGCCACATGATATTGAAATTCAGGATACTGAATTCCCTTTTCTTTAACTTTTAAACTATCAGATATTAAAAATAATCAGTTACTGTCTGGGGTTGTCACCTTTTCAAATGTCCAAAGTGGTACAGTTGTGGTACAAACATCAAATTTTACAGGTCCAAACATACCCACGACCAGTGCAAAGAACAGAACTTCACTTTTTTGCCTAAATAAAAGCTTATTATTGTAGCATTTTAGTTGCTTACTCTGTTTCTTATAACATGTAGGTGTTTGAGATACAGAATAACTGTTTTATGTAGCTATTACATAAAATATAAGAAATAATTTTACCCCAAAATCTCAGGACATTTGCCATTTTTATAATTTTCTTGCAGGACACAATTGCCCAAAGATTGACTGTCCCTTGCAAAGTGAGACAGGTGGTAACCCTAATTACTATCTTAATTTAATTCCTTTTGTAGGTCCAGTGGTTATTTTCCCATACACTTAACTTTCCACTTGTCATCATTTTTTAACCATTATGACATCGCAATTTATCTTATTATTTCTTAAATTACAACTAAATCACACACCACTATAATGTCCATATTTGTACAAACATACTCTCTCTCTCTTTTGTTACATTTACATGTAAAGCTATAATTCTATAAACATATTTGTTCCATCTCAAGTCTATTACCATAATTTGTCCTAGTTCCACTCTAGTTACATCTTATATTTTAATGTTTTCTTGACACAATATACTTATGGCAGAGCAAATTTCTTTCCCCATGTTCTAAACTACCACACCATTCCAAAGTTTTTCAGTTTGTGTTCTTTCTTCCTCTGTTAATAGTCTGATATCTTCTGAAACAATAATATGTGCATCTACTGCAGCACAGCATTGTAATATACCTATTGTCCTCTTAAGATTTTTTATACTGTTCACATTAAAAGCTAATATTTTCAGCTTTTAAGAACAGTTAGTGTTATAAAATTTCTATCCCTTTCCTTTCTTATTTTTTCTAAGCATTATATTTTTGAATTTTCTTTTTCTTTCTATAACTCTTTTCCCTATCAAATTATTTTTATTTCTTACTCTACACCAGTCAGCTTCTTCCTCACTTGTCTCCTCTGTTTCTTTTTTCTTGTTACTTTCTTCAGCTTCATAGTACAACCTCTTATTAGCCACTTTTTTTCAATAAACATATTTATTAAATTATGTATGACATAGGCAATCTTACATTAATATAAATTAAAAACAAACAACATTGACACTACTTTATTTGCAGACATTATACATTACAAACACCATTGAAACAACTGTAGATGCGAACATTGTACATCACTTATAATCTATCCAGTCATTGTTAGTTAAGGATTATGTGGTTCATTCAAATCCTGCCTCTTAAACCTCATTCCTTCTGTGCATATATTGTTCCCATAATTCCTATTTTTTTCCTGTGTAGTTTGCTCCATCCCTTTTCTAAAGATCCCAAGCTGTTTTATCTCTGTTACTATATTCACTGCTTCAAGTAAAGTTGGTCTAGACTTTGATTTCCATTTTCTAGTAATTGCTTTTTGGCAGCCATCATAAGTAGACTCAGCCAGGCATCACTATGTGCAAGCAATTGCAATTCTGTGTCACAGCTCAAAAAAATCATCTCCCCAGTCAATCCAATCATTTCACCAAGCATCTCTGACAGAGCAGTCCAGAGGGAATCTCTAAAATCCACCAGCTCACTTTACTCTCAAAAAATATGTTCCCAAACAACTCTTTCTTGCCTTATCACACCTCCAACATTTGCTATCCACCTGAAGAAAAATTCTTTGGAACCTACTTGGAGTATAAAAATACCCATGTAAATACTTCCAGGCAAAGATCCTAAATCCTTGTTGCATATTTGGGTGGTATACATATCTTCCCCATTGTCTCTTTATGAATTGCTTATCCAGTCTCTCTTCCCAATCCTTTTTAAGCTCCTATGATTGATTTTTATAATTATCGTGCAATATTATATATGCTCTACTAATTATTGTTTTTTAATGCCAGCTTCTGTTCTAGATTCTATTAAAAACTCTACCAGTCCTGTCTTTCATTTAGGACACCCCTATTTCTTTCTCTTTGCCTATACTCTGATATCAATCCTTGATAAGGAAGGCAGTCTCTATCCTGCAGTCCAAATATATTCTTGGCCTCTTCCTATTCTATTACCTTTCCCATTCTAGTCATTTGCTCCCAATACCTTGTTCCTTTGCCAGTTTTCTCCAATAAATTCCAGGCCCTTCTTACCAATTATCTGTATCCCTAACCACAGTCATCCCTAGCAGCAGAATCTCTTTTCTCCATTCTTGTGCTGGTTTAGATTTTAGAATATTACCTGGAATTTTATGAATATAATACTCAGTATGATTTTTGTGGTTCTCCTTAAGAGTCTGCATCCAAAATCCCAATCTCTCCTTATTTCTTGAGCTACCTCTCATATCATCATTCCTTTCCACTCTGAATTATAGTCTTCTGCTTGTGCTATGTATAGGAGCCTTAACTGTGTTGGTCTAAAATACCCCCTCAAATTGGGTAATCCTAGTCTGTCTTGTTATATTGGAAGAATCAGTTTATCCCACTTGACCCTTGCTGTCTTCCCTTTCCAGATAAAATCCTTCAATTTTAATTGCTATCCACAGCTTCTGCTCTGGTTGACAAAAATATGCCTGACCTGTGTATAAGACTAAAGGGACTAAAAATATTTTAATTGCTTGTATCTTAGTATCCATATCAATATAACAAAGCTTCCAGTTTCTCAATCTTTGTATTATCTTCTGTTCAGTCTCTTACAGCATATCCTTAGCTGCCACAACAGAGTCATTTCTAATCCATACTCCTAAATACTTAATTTTATCATGTCTCCATAGATATGGATATTGTTGGACCAATTTGTGTGTGGGTACATAATTTACTGCTACCGCCTTTGTTTTAGCTTCATTCATTTTGTATCATAAGAAGATTTGAAACTGTCTTAAAATGTTCCACAACACTGTAATGTCTCTCTCTTTTTTTCATATATAAAATAATATCATCTGCAAATGCAGCCAACTTTTCCTGACTACCATACCAATTATATCCTTGAATTTCTGAGTCCCTTATTTTCTTTGCCAATGGTTCTAAACATAATGCAAACAATAAAGGGGAAACTGGACAACCCTGCTATACTTCTAATCAGCCTTATAATTCTATCAGGAAAAGCAAATGCTTCCTTTGCCCTTCTCAAGAAGTCTCAGTCTATTCTGTCAAATACTTTCTCTGCATCCAGACCCAGCAATAACAGTGGTATTTTATTATATTCTGCTTCCCTCTGTATCATCAATGTTCTGTTAACATTGTCAAATGTTTGTCTCCCCTCCAAAAATACACTGATCCATTTTTATCTATTTTGATATCACGTTTGCCATTCTTTTAGCCATTACAGATGTAAACACTTTATAATCATGGTTTAGTATCATAATGGGCCTGTATGAAGCTGGATCCGATGGATCATTACCCTCTATAGGTATTATGGTTACTATTGCCTTCTTCCAGGACGCTGGTACTTCTCCTCCTATTAAAATAATGCTAAAATCTTCCAGATCTTTATCAGTTTTTCCCTCCTAGCTTCCAAACTTCCACAGGAATACCATCTATTTCTGGGGACTTTCTTGTACATTGGTTATACATAGCCATTTTTATCTCATCTCTTACTATCCTAACTGTTAGTAATTGTGCCTCATCTACCTCTAACCTTGGCATATTTCATTCTTCCATAAACATTTCCATTTGTACCTCTTCCTGAGTTCCATATTTGTGTGCTTTATACAAACTTTCATAAAATTTTCAAAATATTTCTTATACTTCTACAGGATCTCTTGTTGTCTTCCTTATTATAGGCTTCCTAAGCTTGGTGACAGCCCTTTCCACTTTCTGTTGCCTGAGTCATTGTCCTAAAAGTTTTTGTCCTCTATAATTATTATCAAAAAACAATTGCTTAACAGCAGTCTTTCTAAACTCGTGCATGTTATCAAGGTAATCCGTTATTTTCTGTTTAGCATTCTGCAGTTGCTCCTTGTGTTCTGAGAGATGCCTCCTATTTGCAATACTTTAACATGTGCCAGTCCCTCTAAATAAGACTTGTTACTTCTTAGTCATATTTCCCTTGCCTTTATTCCCACCCTAGTTTTGAAATCTACTTTAATTTTATCACACTCCCTAGCTATATTTTCAGAAGAAATTTCTATCTTCTCTAGTAGCTCCTGAATTAATTCCAAAACCCAATCCGTAAAGGTGCGAAAGTGCCAGTGTCTCAATTTTATTTCATTACCTTGCATTTTTTATTTTAGTTATTATTAGTGTATGATCTGAAATAGTTTTTGGTTGCGTTTCAAGACCATCAATTAAATGCACATGTACCTGCGAGATATAAATTCTATCTAGCCTAGCCCAGTTTTTATATCTTGGAGAATACTATGTAAATTCACTCCAAACCCTAGTACTGAATTCACATCTTTCATGTCAAACATTTTAATAAATGTCTTCAAAAATCCTCCTTTGTTATATTTTCCCTTCTAGGCCTCCCAAACACACCTTCACTATTACAAACCAAATTCTAGTCTCTACTTCTAAGTGATATTCTGTTCTGAAAGCTGAATTTTTCTCCCAGAATTTTCTTAAGCTCCATTATAGCAGTTTTAGGTCAAATGTAAATGCATGCCAGTTAAATCCTCCTCCTTTGCCAGTAGCCCCATAGTACTATATATCTTCCACTATTATTTTTTTCTCTTCTGTCACTATTGGAACTCCTCTTGCAATTAATATAACTGCACTTCTTTTCCTTTTCCCCAAATATTCTTCTGAATATCCATCCTGAAAATGTTTCTTTATCAAATTCACATCTTCAGCTCTTTCCAGGTGAGTCTCCTGTAGCATAGCTATTTCCACTCTACATTTTAATATAGTTCAGTAGTCTTTCCTTTTTAAGTTTATCTGTAAGACCATTCAGATTGAAAGACATTATAGAAAGCATCATTTTCTTATATAGTTATTATTACCACATTTTAAATATCACTGCTTTTTTGTTAAATGTCTAGTTCCAACTTTTCATGTTACATGCATATACCATTCGACAGGTTGGTCTTTTATACAGTTGTTTCTTGTCATATCCATTTGAGCCTACGCCACATCTTACATAAATTTCTGTTTTTTGAAAGCCCTCAAAAAGAACAACACCCCCCAAAACTCCTAAAACCTATTAACTTAATAATAACACACAATACGATGTACATCTTCAACTATTGAGTTTTTTGCTTCCTAATAAGAGCACAAGTTCTAAGTTGATAACCATACAGACAGTCCAGAGTTAACCAAAAATAAAGGTTAGTCATCCTAAGACCCATGGTACAGTCTGTGCTATTAGTAAGTGCTATTTGATTTTGTTTATCTTTATAGTTCTCGCAGCAGAGAAAACACTTGAATGCTTTCAGTAAACATTTTCTCCAAGACATTTCTCTTTATCAAATTGTCTTCTAGTGACATGCAAACCAGACAGAAAACTACTAAAGGTACCTTGTCTACCAGACAAAAGCCTTATAATATTCAATATTCTTTTTCATTTGCATGCTTTGTAATAAACTTGTTACTGGATAATGTCTGGGGTCTTAACCCAGTCATTTCCCTATGCAAATATGAGAAAAAGCACACTGATTTTTCTTTTGTCATACTCAATTAACCAGACGTTTCCTCTCTCCTCCACTTCTCCACTCTCTCTCCTATTTTACATTGCAGTGCCTACATTTCTTAAAACTGAACAAAGAAAAAGAGAGAAGAAGGGAGAAAAAAACAACAAAAGCACCTGCTTATATGAGTATCCCCATTGCATTTCAAAAATAATAAAAAAACTTAGAAAACTTTACTTCAGGTCTAATTGGTTTTGTCTTATCTTTAAAGCCCTCTCAGCTGGGAAAACCCCTGATTGCTTTCAGAGAACATTATGTCCTAACCAGTTTCTCCTTTACTTTTTCTTTTTCCCTCAGCCAATCCCCTTCTACCAGACTGTCTCCAGTTTCTCTTTATCAGATTGTCTCCATGAAGACATGAGAACCAGCCAGCCAGTTTCTCTTTATCTAATTGTTTCCATGGAAACCTAAAAACAAGCTGCAGAGCTGTTCCTAAGTATGCATGCATTTGCTAGAAATAAAAACCTCAGAATATTCAATATTCTTTTTCATTTACTTGCTCTCTCTTAAAACTAATTAATCTAAGGTCCTTAATACAGTCATTTCCCATGCAACAATGAAAAAAGCACAATAATTTAACTTTGTCATGCATTTTTAATGGGTCTATGTCATATAATCGAACTTCCAAAATTTCAAACACCATATGTTCGAACTTGGAAGTTCAAAATATGACAACATCAAAACCTCAGAACAGCAAATTTTTTCCCAGGGAAAAAAAATTAGCTGTTCTGAAAAACACAAACACAACACAGGCACACCTTCTTCTTCTTCTTTAGGCTTTTCCCGGTTAGGGGGTCACCACAGCGGATCACCTGTTTCCATTTCTTTCTGTCCACTGCATCTTGCTCTGTCACACCAACCACTTGCATGTCCCCTCTAACCATATCCATAAACATTATCTTAGGCCTTCCTCTTTTACCTGGCAGCTTAACCTTAGCATCCTTTTCCCAATATACCCAGCATCCCTCCTCAGCACGTGTCCAAACCAGTGCTATCTCACCTCTCTAGCTTTGTCTCCAAACTGTCCAACCTGGGCTGACCCTCTAATATACTTATTCCTAATCCTGTCTACCATCGTCACACCCAGTGCAAATCTTAAAATCTTTAATTCTGCCACATCCAGCTCTGACTCCTGCCTTTTTGTCAGTGCCACTGTCTCCAACCCATATAACATAGCTGGTCTCACTACCCTTTTCTAGACCTTCCCTTTCACTCTTAATGGTACTCGTCTGTCACAAATCACTCCTGACACTCTCCTCCACCCACTCCACTCTGCCTGTACTCTCTTCTTCACCTCTCTTCCACACTCTCTATTACTCTGAACTGTTGATCTCAAGTATTTAAACTCATCCACCTTCGCCAGCTCTACTCCCTGCATCCTCACCATTCCACAATCTTCCCTTTCATTCACACACATATATTCTGTCTTAGTCCGGCTGACCTTCATTCCTCTCCTCTCTAGAGCATATCTCCACCTCTCCAGGGTCTCCTCAACCTGTTCCCTACTCTCACTACAACACAGGCACACCAAAAACCTAATAAACCTACACTACACCTTAAATACACAACTATCTATGCACTAACCTTAACCCAAGCCCTAACCCTAAGGTCCATCACTATCGCACATTTACCTTACCCGTGCCCTAACCCTAAAGTACGTCACTATCGCACACTTACCTTACCCACGCCCTAACCCTAAAGTCCATCACTTTTGCACACTTACCTTACCCGCACCCTAACCACAACATCCATCACACTCACACAGTTGCCTTGACCCGATCAGTAACTTTCACACCACACTTCAGAAAATGTCGAATCCACAGAAACAGCCAACCGAATTCTTTCCCTGGGAAAGAATTCAAATTTCCACGGCTTCGACATTTCTATTTTTTGAACTTCCGCATTTCGAACTTCCAGCATTCAATATTTAAGACGGTTGATTAAATAACAGGTACCCTTTTTAACCAGGCCTTTTTTCAATGGCATTGCCTATATTTCTCAAAACTGCAAACGAAGAAAGAGAAAAGAGGGGAGAAAATAAAAAACAACATCACCTATTTACAATACTCATTACACTTAGAAATAGCTTACAAAGAAAACCATAAACCACAAATAAAGTACTATTAAGAAAAGAAAATGTTTTCTTTATTTACAGTTAGCTTTCTTCCCTCACTTCCCTCAAAGCATGTTTCCGAACATTAATGACATGAAGTAGGACATATACTTTAGAGTCCAATATTACCAAATTTTCTTGTTCTGTCATATTTCACAACCATAATTATTGCATTGTAATCCCACACTGAGTCACTATTTTTATTACTGTCTTCTCCATCGCCCAAATCCTGCTACTGCTTAATTTGCAACATACTCTCGATTCTTCTAGTCAACTTTTGTGCTTCTCTCCTTCTCTCCAACATTTTCAATTGAAATACTGGAAAAGGTTTCACAGGTACAGTCTCTCTGTGGTCCTCCTTACCAGAAGAACAAGAAGCAGAATCTCCCATGTCTCACAGCTCACTTTTTGTTGCAGAAACTGTTGTACTTCCTTCTTAGGATGCACTTCATCAAAAATGATTTTGTCCCTCCAGGGAAGAATACCTTAAAGACAGCTGGATACAGCAGTTTGAATCTCACACTTACATCTCGACTTTCCCTTAATAGTGGAATGAATTTACTACTCTTCTGCCTGGTGTACGAGTAGTCATTTTCCACAAACACTCATGTCTCCCACTTTTAGTATTTTGTCTTTCTGCCACAGTTTTGTCACAATCAACTCCTTCTGCTGGTAGGATTGCATCTTTACTATTAAAGGTGTAGGTTGCTTTCTTATAGCTAAGTTTGGAGCATACACATGATGTGTCCTTTCAACAAAAAACTCCTGCTGTGGAATACCAGTACAGTTGCTAATTTGTGCTTTCATAAAATTAATGGAGTCTGTTCCTTCCAGCTTCTCTGGTATAGCTGAAAATCTCATGTTTTCCCTACATGCTCTGTCCTCTAATTGTATTATTTTTTGAAACATCTCTTCCTGAGCAGTGTCATATTCAGCCAGCCTTTTCTTCATTTTAACCTCTGATTTTTGCAGCTTTATCACCTCAACTAAATATCCATTTAAAGCTTCTTCCAATTTAGTCAGCCTTTTGTTGTTTGTGTTGATATACTCTATCAGTGTTTTGTTTAGTTTAACCAGGTCTGTATACAGTTGTCTTATATCTTCCTGTAGGTTATTAGAAGTCATGTCTTAAGGTTGCATTACTTTTTGCTGAACAGCTGCAGAACTTTCCCCAGTCATTGTTTCTTCCTCACTTTTTGTAGCTAATTTTTTCCAGTTGTTTTGTATTTCTGTATTCCTCGCATCCAGGCAGTACACTTACTAGCCAGTAACTGAAATTTACCCACGAACACAAATTTACTGGCCTTGTCTGCTGAGTGTCTGTTTTTTTACTGGGAGAGCTAGAAACAAGCTGTCTGTCAGTGCACAGCCATCTTGGAAGATTTTGTACATTTTCTTGTATAACACATTCTTCTATCTCTTTCTCCTATATAACTTTATTTTCATTTTCTTGTACATTCATTTCACAATCTATCCATGAATGATTAGTATTGCCACAGTTTTTACACTTTAAATTACATACTTTTAGCATTATGCCCTGTTTTACCACATAAATAACATATTTTATCATATGCATTGAATAATGATAATTTTTCCACAAAAATTACAAGTCTTTGGTTGACAGCTGTATTTCACAAAGACCCTGTTACCATGAACATTAATAATGCTAGGTACATACATAACATTATCATTTTCCATTTTCAGTATTACACCACATTCCCATCCCCCAGTCCATAATCTTGTTTCATCATATATTTTTGTAGTGTCCATTACTTCTTTACATATAGTTAACAAATGTTCTTCCAGTTCTTTTGCTACAACTTCAATTCTAAACTGGATCATTATTCTTTTTTTTTGTTTGTTTGTCTGTAAAAAGCTTGTACCACATATTCTGACCATGGATAAATATTTTTCTTTTGTTCATATGCACCCCAAAAATATTTCCATGGCCTGCCCAGACTCAAATATCAAGTCACAAAAAGTATCATTATTAATTAAAATAAATGCTTTTACCTCTTTTGCTTTGGCATGCAGAGGTGCTATGACAGAGTCCCAAACCTCATACCTGTAAAACCTTTCTTCTTTTTTACTACTCACACATACTGTGTACTTATTTTTTGTTTCTTTTATTTCTTCTTCCTTCTTTGTTCCTTCTCCATCAGCTTGTGCATAAGTTTTTGTCTCAGTAACTTTCTCTGGCACAATCTCTTCTTCTCTTTTTCCTTCTTTTATTTTTCCATGATGTCACTCCATGAAGTTGCTGCTCCATTTTCTGATTCACTTTGATTTACCATTTGTTCCAAATAATCACCCTGCAATCTGCCCCCCCCCCCCCATTGGAGGTTTGTAATTATGCATTTTTCAGAGGTAACTGTCTCTCCTTCATACAATCTTTTCTGAATGTTTTCCTCTGAATTCATCTCTGTTTCAGCTACAATCTCCTTTTCTCCTTTGTTACTGTTTTTTCAGCACCTACATCATCAGAAAACACTTCTGGTATTGATTCTACCATTTCAACTACATTTTCAACAACTTTCACTCCAGTTTCACAAAAGATAAATTAGCCATGTTTTCTTCCTGTTCCTCATGGCTGCTGCCATGACTGGACAGGAAATAGGAAGTCTGGATGTGTAACATGAAACTTTTCCCCTGATTAACAAGTATAGGGGAAGTTCCCTGATCCCCTGGCCACGTCTTTATAAGTACCACCTTGGGTCTTCCCCAAAAAGAGATTACTAGTCTAATGTGATTAACCAGATCAGCAAAGTATAGCTAGCTAGCTAGCTAGGTAGATAGCTACATAGATAGATAGATAGATAGATAGATAGATAGATAGATAGATAGATAGATAGATAGATAGATAGATAGATAGATGAATAAATAAATACATGTCAACATAATTATCTTCCTCAGACCATGTAATCCCACATTCTAACTATTCATTTAAACAAAGATAAGGAGCGAGAATCACGCATAGCAACCATACACATAAATATAAAAACATACATTAAAACCAATATAAAATACATATAGAACACTTCAATGTAAATAAAAATTCTTAAAAAAATCTGTGCAAAATTGTGTCTATATATCAAACAGGGCATACATTGTATCTAGTGCAATCACTAATAACCATTAACAATAAACATATAGCAAATAATCCAGACATGTCAAAGTGGCACACCAAATATGATGTGTCTACTTCAACCTACTGGATTTCAAGAATGGTTTTAATGGTACTTTCTCATTTACCCCTGGATATAAGTCCACTCTAAGTCTAATAATCCATTTTGACTCAAGGGTCTCAGTTCTGTACCTCAGATCCCCACCCCTAAAATTTGTCATAACCTCATCAAGAACCTTGAAATGAAAGGTGTGTGTATAATTAGTAGCCAGACTATGCTTAGAGAGGGCATTCACAGTGTATTTAATGCTGATCTGATACAAATGCTCCCTTATCCTGTCCCTCAACCTACTGTCCATCTTACCCACATAAAAAACCTTACAGGATGAACAGGAGGTGAGGTAAATCACGTTCATGGACATACAATCTGCAGACACCTTCACCCTGTGTCTACTACCACTTATAGGATGAACAAAACCAATGTCAGTGCCAATGTAATCATAATAATTGCACTGACCACACGGAACAGTCCCTACAACCTCATAATTCTTCCGTGCTTGTTTAGGATAGCATAACATTTCTTCATATTGGGTTTATTCTTATACATCCAAGAAAGATGAATCCAGGCAGATAGAAAACGTCTTTAATGACCACGGTTTAAAATCAATTTAAAACATAAATAGCATGTAAGAATATTTACAAAATACGCTTAATAAACCAAGTACTTAAATAGTTTAACAGTGTGTAAATTCCTTACTATATACACACAAAAAAATGAATGAGTAAATGTAAGCACTTTCGTTTGTCTTGAATGATAAACTTCCTCTGACAAAAAATACATCATTTCCTTTACCTTTTAAACTATGGTGTAATATAATTGCTTAATTAGATGTTTATGATCATTTGCCCATCCCATCAAGCAACTCAAACCAGTTTAACCACAATTTAACTTCAGTCCAAATGGATTCCAAGGGGCTAGTAGATGGCGTTGTTTGAAATTCACTTGGAATCCATTTGGATATTTTTCAAACTGCTAATAAAAATTAAACCTTGTTTGTGTACCCTTTGCAAATGGAGTCAGAAATTAAATATTGAAAATATCTATAATATCATTCTGCGTTTTTACTAAAAATATAAAAAAAAATTCAGATATATTAAAATTACACTGAAATCCATAAATAAATTCACATAGAGTAGAGCAAAAGGGATATCTATTACAGTACCATTTATGTTTACTTGACATCAAAGTTAAAAAAAATATATATATATATATGTATATATATATATATATATATATATATATTTTTTTTTTTTTTTTCAAAACCTCAACACCAATCAGGCACAGGTGGTCTGACACATGAAGATGGGATCATTCTGCATATTTTAATTTGGCCATTTTTGGATGCTCTGTTATCATGTTATTCATCAGCTCATCTTCCATAGTAAGTTAAATAACTAGATCATTACATCTACATACAGAATTCTCAACATTATGCTTAATCCTAGCATCATTTTAGAGAGAGAGACAGCGAGAGAGAGAAAGTGTGTGACCCATATTTAATATGTTAATATTTTTACCTTTACCAGTAAGTTTAACAATCATCTCATCATTCTCTTTTATCTTAAGTGTAGTGCATTGTTAATTTTCCCAGTTATAATAGTCATCTTTATTATGAGTTATTATCTTTATTATGAGCATGCTGAAAAATCACTGAACAAACCATACCATTCTAGATTAACAGCACCATACAATATTCAAATGCCTCATTATTAATGCTAGGTACAGGCCTAATCCTAGTTTAATTCTAGAGTATAAATAACCTATACATGTTAGTCAATTGAAATCAAACTCCCAGTTACTATTAGCTGAAGGAAACATCCCATCTGCAGAGAGTCTAGTCTAAAAAGAAACATCATCATCATCACTTTTTTCAGTGAATCAACATTTAAATAATATTAATTGTCTTCATATAGTGCATTTGCAGCTTTCTGCATAATTTAAACAATTCAGTTTTACAATTACAAACTATTACAAAGGATCTAATGTAGTTTGTCAGAAAGAATTTCTGTTTAGAAATTTGTCAATTTGAGCTGTTAGCTTTTATTCCTTGCAGCCTGTTTTCCCTCACAAGTATTTTCATGATATTCACTATGACCAAGTTTATGAAGATAGGCTCAACGTATGCCTGTTTCAGACTTGTAAAAAACAGATGTAGACCTGTAGATACCCGATGAAAAACAATGCTCGTACTCGAGATGAAAACACGATAAACCTTTATTCCACAAAAATAGAAACCCAAGAATTGCTGGTTAAGCGCTTTCAACTGGTAACCCAGTCTTCTTCAGAACAATTACCAAGTACTCTCTTACAAGTATATATAGTATGCAGTAACCATTCAATTAGAAAAAAAACGCCAAAATATTAAAAGGTGTACTCCTGATTTTTTCAACTTAAAATCTTCAGCTAAAAATGTGCTCATGCTGATAAAAATACATACATTATATTACTTGTATATAATACATAAGATAAACTATGTGACTTGCTAAAAAATGTATAAAAAATGTTATATAAAAAAGAATGTGAGATATAAACATTCAAGAGATATGCAAAATGTTTAACTACTTAATACTGTATAGGTGAAATTTCTACCTCATCATCCATTACTGGAATAAAAACTACAAAATATTAAATGTTGTAACTAAGATAACATGTTGTACATAAAGTTGTAGTTCCTCAATAGTATGTGAAGACCACTATGTGTACAATAACGTTTTTTTATATATATACTAAATAATTCTAAGTGAGCCTGCAGAGACTAGCCAAGTTCTATTGAGAAAGTATCAAAAAAGGTTTGATGCTAACAAACTCATTCAATCCAGGTGATCTAGTGGCATCTGATAATATCTGCCACCTACTCTCCAATGCTGCCAAAATCATTTTCCAATTCCCTCCAAACAATGTACTTTTAACTTGATCTATTATGGCAAAACGGAAATGGTGCCCAGCCCCATTGTCACATATATGTCTATATAAGGCATTTTTTGTGTCACTTTTTTGTATGCGATATAAATGTTCATAGATACGTTTTTTTAGTTGCCTTTCCGTTTTGCCAATATAATACGCCGGGCAGGTAATACAGGTAGCTAAATATATCACCTGTCTAGTGTTACAATTCCCTGTCCTAGTCTTGATACGTGTGTGATTGATATCTTCTAATTGGATATATGTTGCCTCGTTGATGAAACTACATTGTTTACATCTCCCACATTTTCTAGTGCCTTTATATTTGTCTTCATTATCTGTATTATTGCTGGCTTTCTCCAAAATTCTTTTAAGATTAGGTCCTGTCTTATATACATATTTAGGTGTAAGTCATACATATTTGTCCAAATTGGAAGATGTTATTATGTCCCAATGTCGACATAAAATATCCTGAATAATATTAGTGTATGGTGTGTATGTCAATATACATGCTCGACCATAATGTGCATGTTCGTCTCCAACTTCTTTCATGTTCACTTCATATTTACCCAATAAAGGGGGATATTTCTTTCCCCATTCTCTCTGTACATAATACATAACATCTTTTACCATACTGTCTGGATATCCACGATTAAGAAATAAATTTTTGATGAAATCCAATTCGGTCTTCATAACTATTTCAGTGGAAGACATCCTGGCTGCTCTGATACACTGACCCTTCACTACGTTTTTAAAAACATGTGGTGGATGGTTACTGGAAAAGTGTATATAATCGTTAGAAAAAGTAGGCTTCCTATAAATCCTAGAAGTGAAACCACTTTGATCTTGTCCAACCAGGATGTCCAGATATGGTATACATACTCTTGCTATAATTATGTGTGAATTTTAAAAATTGTGAGGAACTATTGAGGAATGTCATAAATTCCTGCAACCTATCTGTAGATGCCTTCCATAAAATAAAGATATCATCCAGATATCTAGCATAAAATTTTATTTCTGCATAAAAATCACTTTTAAATAATACCTCATCCTCCCATTCCAACATCACTAGGTTGGCAAATATGGGAGCACAAGATGCTCCCATAGCAACCCCTTTGATTTGTCTAAAGTACTCTCCTTGTAAAGCAATATAATTATGATCCAGAACCAGTTCCATCATGTCACATAGTAAACTCACTTTGTCCCAGTTCAGTCCTGGATATTTTCTCAAACTGTTAGCAAAGTATTCTAGGCCTATGTCCTTTGGTATACTGGAAAACAAATCCACGACGTCAATGGTTAAGAGAATGAGATTAGGATTCCAGTTGTCCTTGGTTAACTTCCCCAAAAAGTTCCAGGAATCTTTCATAATATGTGGAATAATCTTATAAATATGCTTAAGCTGATTGTCTATCCATCTACCAATATTAAATGTTTTTGACTTTGATCCTGATACTATAGGTCTAAACGGGGGTTTATCCAATGATTTATGTATCTTTGGGATGTTTCAGACTTGACATATGTCTGTTTTATTTCAATTATTTTTTTAATCTTTCACTGCCACTTACTGGATATTTCATACTTATTTATAACTAGCTTTACTTCTGACTATGTGACAGTCACCATCTTCATTTTTTTCTTTCTAGCCCTACAGAATGGAATCATACCTGCTTATTTTAATCCTCATAACCTTGCTTTAAATTGCTGTTGTGCTATGGTATGTGATAAATCATTTTCCATTATACATACAGATATATTTCAAAGTTTTGTCTAGGCCAGTGTTGATAAATGGGCTTGCTATACTTTCATGAATATAATGTTCTATGCTGATTGTTTGATTTGTCTGTTAATCATGATTACATCCAGCATGGATTATTTATCAGACATTCCACATTCAAATGAAAATAAGACTGGTATTACAGCGTTTAAATTCACGGAAAACCTGTGAACTATAAGTCAGTCTGTAAGTGCAGTAGTAGGGGATATCCACAGGTACTTCAGAAGAAAGCTTTGAGACGTTCATTTTTAATGATTCAGCAATATTAACTAAGTCAGAATAATGCTGCAGATATCTTTACTTTATTAACTAGAGCAGATTAATGATACAGATAACTTCTGGGTGAAATATTCAACCATGTAGATGATCCAGTGTAGCCAAAATGGAAAAGTATCTAAAACAATGCATTCATCCTACGGTTAGACATTTATTGTTATTATACATTTTTACCACAAGAAGAGTACCTGTTTGTGAACTCAGTACTCAAGGTAACATTGTTTTCAGCAAAGAGAGTATTTTCAGTATGAATTAGAAATAATATTGGACACAAGTGTAACTTTCTTTACATGCACAGCTCATCAGTTTGCCTTGTACTTCTGATTTAGATTCAGACATGCTGCTGTGTATGCACATGGCATTCTGGACATATCTTGTGGAAAATAGCACACACATGTTCTGGTCAGAAAGTAAAACAAAACAAACACACACACACACACACACACACACACACACACACACACACACACACACACACACACACACACACACAAAACTAGTCTCAAGGTCAAATATGAGGAAAAAAATATTAGTCCAAAATTTCACCAAGAAAAAATAGATTTCTCTTTAATTTCATCCTAGTTAGCCTTCCTGTGACTCTGTTTTACATCTGCAGTGAGTTTCTAGTCACTTCAGGTGGATATTTTTAGTTTCTGTGAGCAGCCTCAGTTAATTTAACTCTTGTTAAATATTTTCTTACAATGATAAAAACCTACTCTTGTAAATTAAAATGTGAAATATGAAATAGATTTAACCTAATTTAAACACATTTTGAAAGTGCATTGGCTTAAGCACTTGTAGTAATTTTCTCTAAATGGGCCATGAACAGCAGTGATAAAAAAATCACCTGTTTGAATGGCAAGTTCATTGCTATTCCAGGAAATAGAGAGGACGTTATGTAGTAATGCACAAATAACTGCTACTCTTTTTCTTGTTAAACATAACTCTTGGTGCTATTCAGGTGAAATGCAGCAATATATATGCTATCTCAAAAATGAAGGAATGCTCATATGAGCCAAACATTGAAATAAATAGGAAATATGATAAAGGCTGACAATATGCAAACCAATGTCTTCAGTGCAGCATGGCAAGTACTGGGGAAGTATAACCTATATAAGTACCCATAAACAAAGTGACTAACAGATAATAGGGCTGCTGGGTAGATAGGAGTCACACAAGTTCCAATCTAGTGAATCTACATAACTGAATACAAAAGTGTAAACACTGAAAAGGATGAAATATGAAAATAAAAGTATAAAAAGACTGTACCAGGTGGGAATCTGAGATGCAGAGAAAATAATACAGACCTATGTCTTTTGTTGAAGAAAGCAATAGAGTGCTGCCATTTTTATTCTGCAGGATGATGATAGTGTGTGTCAGATATATATAACTGCACAATACAGGGCACTCATTTATACATTGTTGAAAGATAGTGGCAATGATAGAAGCAGCTTTCAGACTCTTAAATAAATACGTAATATTGAAGGTAAGGTATGGCTATGCAGTGAGGAATTATATGTTTCTACACTTCAAGCAAGCAAATGTTGGCTAGCAGAAAGGTGGTATTATTCTATTGGTATGTAATGACACATAATGCATTGTGAGATATTTTGATTTATGTAGATTAGTTGATAATGCTGTAGTTTCATTTACATGAAACATGTTGGGTGGCATGATGCCAGGGCATTTCTATAGGCTAAGCTTGTAAAGGCTCCAGGGCCATTAGCTTAGTGCACACCTATGAACCTATAAAGAAAGTCACACAAGATACAATAATAGGCATAATTTTTATTGCATGATTAAACAATGATATAGTGAAACTCTAGAAAATAAGATATTAATCCTTTGTCCTGGATCTCACATTCCACTTAATACTGATGTGGAAGTCTCCCTTAGTGCAGCTAACATTGTAGTTCAGCTGATTCAGTTTACTATCATAAGGCTGCTGTAGATTGCACTGCAGAGTTTGTAGTACTCTACAAACAACACTGGTTATGGTATAGCATCAATAATGCTTAAAATACATACAGATGCAGTTACCATACAAACATCATCATCATCATCCAATTATTGTCAGGCTTGTCATCAAAACAGTCCATGACTCAAGGATATGCAAAGCATTCCTCGTGACAAGATGATGAAAGAGGGAAAGTGTTTACATAGACATGGTTTAGTACACAGAACATAAATTAAAATGCTACATCTACTAAATATGCTCAAGAACTGTGTGTGTCTGAAGAAGCACCAAACACAAAAAAACAATTAAATGGTAGGATAGTGAACCGAAGCATGTATAGTAGATAGCTGCAAATGAAGTAGAGTTAGGAGAAAATACCAAAATGCTGCAAAAAGATAAATCCGACCCTTAAAACAAGAGGTAGAATGTTTTGCACACACACACACACTCACACACACACACACACACACACACACACACACACACACACACACACACACACACACACACACACACACACACACACACACACGCACACACACGCACACACACGCACACACACACATATCTCTGGATGTAAACAGTGTAAGCAAGATTGCAATAGCTTTCAGGAGGAGGAAGGGAAAAGTGGATAAAGGCACTCAAGAAAGTGAATTGCTTTATAGTTAAAACGTGTACTTCTGTCAGTTAGTTTTATTTGGAGTGCTGTATTTACAATCTTCTTTTATGCTACTTACAAAATGGAATTCACAATATAAAACTGAAAATACACAATTTCATGCACAGGTTACTCTGAAGTACATACATGTTTTTGCATAAGATAACTTCTAGTGGACCTTTGTGACTTCAACATTTAATTTATGAATCATTTTGGAATAATACAGCTTCCATCTCTCTGGTTCTTGTGTTTGGGACCATACCCTTTAAATGCAGGCAGCTTTGACTTTGATAAATTAATAATATTTGAATTATGGGTAACAACAAGGCTGCTTCCTTTTATTCTGCCTGTTATTCTTATGGCTTCCCAATGAACATATATATCCTTCTTTACTTGTTGTCTGCATGGTCAGATGGGGTAGCCATTCCAATGCTACTCATTTTTCACAAGAGTTCAGCATGTAAAATATCTAAGTTGTTGATAATGGCATTGCTATTTAAGTGCGCTCTGAAATAATACACACAAAATTAGAGAAAGGAGGGAAGTAGATTAAAAATGTTCTCACCCATCAGCTCACATATGAACCATAAGACACCACTGCATATCTGAAAATCTAGCAATACCTCTCTGTCATCTTTCATGTTTATACACTAATTTCTAAATTATATAATTCAGTGGATGTCTTGGATAGTGTAATAATCAACTTGAATGATGTAATGCTCCAAAATGGTTGCTGCCAGGATATATAATGCAAAATGCTAGAAATTAGATGGGTGCAGATTGCAATGCATGCCTGTTGATAATGGGAGGATTGCAGTAAGAAACGGAGAGTCCAACACAGAGCTAGTGTAAGCACTCTTGTCACTGTTCTGCACATCTATTACTTCCATAGGACCTTTAACATGTTATTAGCAAATATCCTCACTAAGCTCTGCATCACACTTTGCAGGTACTATATGAGGTGAGCATAAGGCTTTCTTTTTTTTTAAAACAAGTTTATTGTTTTAACATATAAGAGAAATATCATAACAATTTTATACAAATAATTAAAAACATGTATTATTATAATATTCAACAAAACAACTAAAGTATTTACAAAGACATCCACTACAATCAGATCAATTAATTAAACTAAAATACTGTGCTATTGAAATTAGAATTTTTTTAACAAATTTTGTAAATTATCCCATACAATAAAATGTGATGTTTTTCTAGTTGTTCTCATTCTAATTGTGCTTATTTCCATCACATTATATTCATAACATTTTTAAATTCATTGAACGAAGGAGGTGTATCTGAAATCCAATTTCTAGTTATTATTTTCCTAGCCACTGCTAGGATAGACCATAACAAGGGAAGCTTAATCTTTTTAACACATTGAGGTACAGGTGTGTTGAATAATATAAGAGACTTAGAAATAATGAAATTATCTGTAAAAAGAGCCTGCAAAAATTCATTAATTGACTTCCAGTATTCTTTCAACTTCATACAGTCATAAAACATATGAGCCCAGTCAGCATTAATTTCTACATTACATCTCTTACATAGATTATCTTTATTATTAATTTTATTCATCATCAAAGGTGTATAAAAGATCTATGTAAAAATTTCCATGTATAAAGTCTCCAGACAATGGAAGATGTAGTTCTATAAGCAGATTCCAATATATATTGTTTATCTTGTTGAGTTGGTGGGTCCCCATTAATAGAGGTGAAATAATTCCAGTATGAATCTACATTGTAAAAAGTTTCTTG
Organism: Protopterus annectens; assembly: GCF_019279795.1. Classification (NCBI taxonomy): domain Eukaryota; kingdom Metazoa; phylum Chordata; order Ceratodontiformes; family Protopteridae; genus Protopterus; species Protopterus annectens. The sequence continues at coordinate 231,782,915 of NC_056726.1, read as the reverse complement.
TCTGATAATTTTATGTATATATGAAAGTTTACCTTTATCAGAAACTTTATGCTGTAAATTTATTATCAAGTAATCAATCAGTTTTGGAATAGATTCTTTAACTGTTATAGACATTAGATCTATTCTATCAATGAGATGTTGTCTAAAGATCTGAACCTCTAACCAGCAAGTTTCTCTTAGATCAAATTATTGTTTTAAGAAATCTAGATTTTTAACTTTATTATCAGATATCAGCTGATACCAGTACTTTAGATTATTATCTATAGCTAAATGAGCTCCTTCAGAAGTAGATGACATAAGCATACCCTGAGTATAAATTATAGGAATACAATAAAATTCCATTCCTTATACTTAGGGTGCATGAATATAAAGTTACGATAACTAATAATAATATTTAATGGGTAACAGACCATATGTTTAGGTGTAATAGGTGAAGTACAAAATTCCTTTAGCAACCACAACATGGAGTTATTTATAATCATATTTTTATGTGTTAAGGAGATTTTCATGAAGTGCATACTAATTAGCTCCCAATAATCTTTCCATTTTGCGACATATGACCAATCTATTAATAAAGTAATAACTTTTATAATAGAAGAGATAATATATAAATTAAAGTCTGGAAAAGAAATACCCCTTGAGACCAGCTATTAGTATGTTTCTTTAATGCAATCCTAGGTCTATTAGGTGCCCATAAGAAATTTAACATTAGTGTATTCAGTTTCTTGATAGTTATTTTTGTAGGTGAAAGTATTATTGATTGTATTAAGTATAAAATCTTGGGGAATATTATCATTTTAATAATTGTAAGTCTCTCCTCCATAGTAAAAAACATATTATTCCAAGTATTAAAAAGATTTTGTATATTAAGAAAACAGGTATTATAGTTATTATATATAATAGATTTAATATCTTTAGATAGTATTATACCTAAATAAGTTATCTGACCTGAGTTGGGTACATATTTAGTAAAATCACTAATGAGAGTATTTTTTCATGTATATATAGGTAGTATTTTATTTTTTTCTTCATTGAATATTAAACCAGAAATACTTTTAAAATTCATCATTTTATCAAATAAAGACTGCATAGAAGAATTAGATCCTGCTGATGTAATTAGAACATCATCTGCAAAAAGTAGAATTTTTGATGTTGTATTTTCTTCTATTTCAAAACCCTCTATGTCAGTACTGTTTCTAATCAAATTAGCCCAAGGCTCCATTACTAAAGTGAATAATAGTGGAGAAAGTGGACATCCTTGCTTTGTACCTTTAAGAATGGGTATTTTTGTGAAACATATGTTCCTACCTTAATATAAGCCAGCGTTCCTTTGTATAAATGCTCAATTAAATTTACAAATGCATCAGAGAAATTTGTGCACTTCAGTAAGGTAAACAGATAGTCCCAACTTACTGAATCAAATGCTGAACCTATATCAAGACTAATAAGTGTTAAATCTTTCTTTTTCCTATTTGCAAAATCAATTAATGTTAAAGTTCTTCTTATATTATCAAAAGTATTTCTATTTACAATGAAGCCCGTCTGATCTATGTCTATAATGCCGGGATAATTGTCTTCAATCTATCAGCAAAAATACTCATAAACATTTTATAATCAACATTAAGTAATGAGATGGGTCGATATGAAGAACATCTAGTTGGATCTTTATTAGGTTTTAAAATTGGTGAAATAAATGTATATTGCCAAGATGGGGGTTATTAACTCAGTTTGGGCCAGAATAAAACCTTATGTATTAATGAATATGTAGTTTTAGAAAGGATTTTATATATCTCTGGTATAATACCATCATTACCTGGTGCTTTGTTTGATTTAAGCTTATTTATTTGTGTAATAACTTCTGTATATGAAATACTCTTGTCCAATAGTTTAATCTGTTGTTTATTAAGCTTTTTATTCATGTTTGTGGTTATAAACTCCTTTATTTTATCTTTAGGTTCCATGTTAATGTTGTTATGGTTAATCTTGTGAAAGTGATTTCTAAATTCATCCAGTATTTCTGGTATACTAGAAACATTCTTCTTTTCCTTAGAGAAAAGATTTCTTTGATATGGTTTTGTTTATTCAATCTTTTTGTTTTATTTTTAAGTCTATGTAAGTATTTGGGGCTTATTGAATAAGACAAAAACTTGTATTTCTCTAAAGTTATTTTAACTTTATGAGTTAAAATTTCTTTGTATTTCTCATTTAGTTTGTTTATTTCTTCAATAACTTTCTTGTCCATAATATTTTCTTTATTATTATGTTTATAAGAGTCTAGTTTACTTTGAATATCTAACAATTCCTTATCCCAAGATTTCCTTTTGTTATTATACCATCTGATACTTTGTCCATATAGATATGATTTTAAGGCATCCCAAACATAGACAATGGAGACTTCAGGAGTATTATTTATGTCTAGAAAATGTTGTACTTCTGAAAGTATATATTCTTTATAGTCTTTTAGCTGAGTTAAGTATGCTGGTATCCTTTTGATCTGAACATTATGAGTATTTTTATCATGAATTCAAAAACAATTGAGTTATGATCAGATATAGGACATGAAATGATTTTGGAATTAATTAAATCTGTTACCATCTGGTTAGAAATAAAGACCCTATCTATTTTTGAATAAGTTTTGTATCTGTTAGAAAAAAGGTGTATGGTAATGATTTTGACTCTATCTGATTATTAATATCATTCAAATGATAAGAATTAGCAAAATCATTTAAATGTTTTGCATTAGATGTAATTCTTCTTTTCTTTATAGTGGTAGTATCACTTTCATGTAGTATACAATTAAAATCACCAGCTAAAATAATATCCCTATAGAGAATGATATGATCTTATCAATATGATGTTTCACTGTATTAATACCAATTCCAGGTATCCAGTATACATTAATTAAAGTGTAAGTCTTCCCATTAATTTGTATTGTAACCATACAAAACATTCCTTTGTCATCCTGATAAGACTTAATGGTTTTAGGAATGGGCATACTTTTATTCCATAAAATAGCCACTCCTCTTTTTTTCTGAGTGTGCTCTGAACTAACCAATACTGCATACTTATTAGTGGCTAGCTTATCAATATCTTTTTTCAAGAGATGGGTTTCTTGCAGGAAGACTAGATTGGCCTTGTGTAGATTAATGTATCTTATTAGGCTTGCCCTTTTACACGGATTATTCAATCCATTAATGTTTAAAGAAATTCCTTTTAAAGATGTCATTTGGCATTTTTAAAACTCAAGAATCTTATGATCGAAATAACAAATAACAAGATAAATAATGTTACATCTCCTCTTTTAGGTGTACCTTTAAATATAGCTGTATTTATTAAATCTCTTATGGGATTTTGTATAGGATTCAATTTTGTTTGTAGTGACAATGAGTGTACAAAATATATTGTGGATGTCAAAACTATATACATATAACAATGAACAAGTGAAAATAATGTAAGGATTAAACCTTGCATCCCGCCTGAGTTGAAAACTCCAACTTAGAGCAATATTTACTACTCAAGTTAACCCCTACCCTAAGCAGCAGTACCTCAGCTACCACCTTATCAATGTAATACTAGTTATATTTAACTGAGGTTAACAGTTTTCAATTCAATTATCTATCAAGACAAAACTACACATTTGGTAAAACAGCATCATATAAACTAAAATAAACTTTTTTTTTTTTTTTTTTTTTTAAAAACTGTTCATACTATTATATAGATCTATGTAATATATAACACTTGAATTCTAATAGCATTCAAATAATCTTAATGTTAGAAATCAAGAGGAGAGAAAATTATGTTCTAACATTCATTTAAATCAAAAACTTTGGCTAATATGATTCAGACATTACATGCATTAAGATGCATCTATTTTCTGTCATGTGAATTCTATCAACAGCTTCCAAAAATCTTGAATTGTTTGTATATGAGCATTTACTTAAACTCATTATTGTCAATAGAGTAAAATATTGTATTCATAAAAATTATTATAAATCATATTGCATAGTTATGCAGATTCTCAGAAACACCTGCGTTATTACCTAAAAAAAAAAAAAAGCCATCACACACATAAACACAGACACACACACATACATATACACACACACATATACACACACACACACACACACACACACACACACACACACACACACACACACACACACACACACACACACATACATATACACATACACATATATACATAGATACACACACACACACACACACACACACACACACACACACACACACACACACATATATATATATATATATATCTGATCTCACTGAGTTGTGTGTTAGTAGAGCACTATCCTACTTGCTGTCCCTAGAATAAATCTGTCTGCTTTATACAAAATAATGCACAGCAAACACATATTAGTAACCAGATTTTACAATCATGCTAACCTACTGCTTTAAAATATATCACATGACATTTCTTCCAGAATAGAGTTATAAGATTATTTATGCTTGCCAATCAGATGAATTAAATGAGTTATAGTAAAGTATATGTTTGGGACACAAGTTTTAACACAGATTATTATGCTACTGTTAAGTAGATTTTCAAAAACATTTAAATAAATGTTTCATTTTCTATGCCTTCTAAAATAAGATATTTACTTGCTACAAGAAACTACATCATCTAAACTCATCATAACTGACATATTTTATGAATAGAGTATTTTTCCTGAATCTGTGGTGTGTCAGTGTGATAACCTTGTCAATGTTTATACTAACTGCTTTCAGTTTCTCTGTGAAAATTCTGTGAGTGAAGCTTCTGAGGAAACTCATGGACACTATGCATGAGACAGCCCACATCCCAGATTTTCTCCCTTAACATTTTGGCGCGAAACTTATTAAAACTTGTGGCAAACATTCATTTTGTCAATAGAGTAAAATATTGTATTCATAGAAATTATTATAAATCATATTGGATAGTTATGCAGATTCTCAGAAAAAAAAAGCCATCACACTCACACACACACACACATACATACACACACACACACACACACACACACACACACACACACACACACACACACACACACACACACACACACACACACACACACACATATATATATATATCTGATCTCACTGAGTTGTGTGTTAGTAGAGCACTATCCTACTTGCTGTCCCTAGAATAAATCTGTCTGCTTTATACAAAATAATGCACAGCAAACACATATTGGTAACCAGATTTTACAATCATGCTAACCTACTGCTTTAAAATATATCACATGACATTTCTTCCAGAATAGAGTTATAAGATTATTTATGTTTGTCAATCAGATGAATTAAATGAGTTATAGTAAAGTATATGTTTGGAACACAAATTTTAACACAGATTATTATGCTGCTGTTAAGTAGATTTTCAAAACATTTAAATAAATGTTTCATTTTTTATGCCTTCTAAAATAAGACATTTACTTACTACAAGAAACTACATCATTTAAACTCATTATAACTGACATATTTTATGAACAGAGTATTTTTCCTGAATCTGTGGTGTGTCAGTGTGATAACCTTGTCAATGTTTATACTAACTGCTTTCAGTTTCTCTGTGAGAATTCTGTGATTTGAAGATTCTGAGGTAACTCAAGGACATTGTGCATAGGACAGCCCACATCCCAGATTGTCTCTCTTAACATTTTGGTGGGAAACTTATTAAAAACTAGTGACAAACATTCATTTAGCAGTGTAAATGCATCTAAACATGACAGAACCTCCACAATGTATTCCACAGATCATCACAGCCTCTATGCAAGTGAAATTAAACTCAAAATTACCAACAAGCAATAAAACTCAGCATTCTTCTCCCAACTCAATTTTCATACAAATCCTATTATTCACTGTGCCCACACAGTCTAAAGCATTTCTATATATTAATAAAGAAAAGAAAAAGAGAGTAGAAAATAAAAGGGAGTGAGGCAGCAATAAAAAATGTAAGAGAAAGCTGTAAGAAGTATATACAATGGAATGTTACTTACTGTTTATATTAATAGAGTTAAAAATAAAACATATTATTTACTCTTATTTAGTTCTGATTATTATTAGTTAAAGCATGACAGATTATTTACAAACAAGCATAAGCAGTATAATCAAGAAAGTATAATTAGAAATAGCATTTGAAGAACTTATAAACTTTTACAAGAAATAAATATGTTATTATTCTATTAATGATATTTTCATTACTGTTCTCTCCCTGCCCTCCCCCACCCTTTACCCACTACATAATCTAAATAGAATGTCATTGTTTAAACAAAGAAAATAATAAAAGAAGAAGGAAAAAAAAAGGTAAAGATAAAAAATGTATCAAATTACTAACCTTACTTTTTCAGAAAGAAAACAAATTGAGTCACAGCCTGCCATTAAATCCTCAGGCATTTTGATTGGTTATGAAACAAAACATTTCTTTGCACATAGAGAATAACTTTGATTAAATCTTTTCCAAAATATTTGTGGCTTTCTGGAAATGCAGGAACTATATTCAAAAAGATTAATAATGAACTAAAATGATGAGAGAGAAAAAAACATATAACAAATCATTTGTTTTTAGTCTCTTCTTCTTCTCTGAAGTCTTCCAGGAAGCTTCAGTTGCCAATCTCTTTAATGAAGAACTAGCCCATTCCATTTCTTCTATTTTATCCAAAATCCTTTTCTTGTTGACAAACAGTAAAGCAGAGTCTAAATCATTGAAGACCTTAGGACCATCAGGAAGGAAGATTTTAAGCTTGGCAGGAAACAGAAGGTATGTTTTAAACTGTGCTTTTTTAAGCTCCCTTATTAGTGGCAGAAAACTTTTCTTTTAGCAATTACCATGGAAGAATAGTCATTGTCAAAACGCACAGTTGTCTCATTAAACTTAACAGGAGCTTTAGCCCAAGCAGATTTAAGAACCATCTCTTTATCAAAAGATGATAGAAATCTAACTATAACTGATCTAGGATAGTTTTTGTTAGAGTTAGTATTAGCTATAGATCTATGTGCTCTTTCGATACCAAAAGAGAATGCTTCTGGTAAATCTAAAGTTTTAGGGAGCCATGTTGTTAAAAAGAAGTAATATTGTTACCTTCAATATTTTCTGGCAGTCCAAAAATCCTAATGTTATTGCCTAGATCTATTTTCCAGGTCATCCAGCTTTGTTTGTAAATGTGTATTTTGTTTCAGCAGAAACTCAATGTTGATTTCCTGTTCTTGTATTTTATTTTCCATGTCATTCACAGCTTCTTCTATGCCTATCATCTGGATCTTCTGTTGTTGCAGGTCCATATGTAACAAGTCTATTTGTTTTGTAGTTTTTTCTATGAAAGTGTCTATTTTAGTATCCATTTTATCCATCTTAGCAGTAAGTTGCTGGACTATAATTATCAGTGACTGAAGTTCTTTCTTGATGCTGGAGTCTTGAGAATTTGTCTTACTGGAACTCATTTCAGACTGATAAACTGACAGGAAAATTTCCAAAGTAATTTCTGACAGGAATATTATTAAGATTTCCTTTCTTTTTTAGATATAGTTCAAGAACTATATAAAACAAACATATTTAGAAAGAAAATTACTTCAAGAATTAATTTTTTAAGTAATTAATTCCTGTCAATGTAATGAAATTAGTGGAGCTGAAGAAATCTGCTGCTATCCTGTGTTCATCCTTGGCCACGCCCCCAGCATAAGGCTTTCTGAGTACCACACATATAGTAATATTATGTTCCCCTTTCCAAAAGAGTTGAAAAATGTATTCAAAAACAGTTGCTAAACTATTTTCCACAAGAAGAACTCCTATCACCTACACAACATGGCTTTCCTCCCTCCTGTACTAATGATGCTGCACTTCTAACTTTTATAGATACTGTCAATAAAGATAGAGATAACAAGCTAGTTTCCAGCTTATTTCTAGATTTGTCTAAAGACTTTGACACAGTTTGCAACAGCAAACTTCTTCAAATGTCCTTACTAGGTCAGTCTCAGCCTACCTATCTATGGTTCAAAAGCAACTTATCCAATAGGTATCAGTCAGTAAATTGGCACTTCACTCACTCTCCTTACCTCCCAGTCACCACATGTCTATCAAAGGGCTCTATCCTTCTTTAACATTCTCACCAATACTCTCCACACATCCACACAACAGGCATCCTTAATAAAATATGCAGATGTCACCACACTCTTATACATATTAGACAATGTGTCACACCTCCAGAAAATTATTCAACACCACTGCAACATAGTTTTGCAAGTCACAATTCATGTTCAGTCCCCCAAAAAAACTTTTTTCCTCGAATTCCTGTCTCATGAAAAAAAAACAAAATTTAAAATCCCCTCTGTCTCTTAATAATAAAACCGCTGAAGTAATTTCTCATGGCAAATTATTAAGGCTGATAGTGGATGATAATGTTAAATTCAACATACTTATACAAAATTTCATAAAAACCTCACCAAAAAACAGCAATGTTGTATTGAACCAAAAATGTTCTCATCAATGCAACTAAAAACTATACTTGCCACTGCTTACCTCCTCCCCTCACTACGTTTTGATGCTCCCATCCTTACTAACCTCATGGTATCACAAAAAGCAAAATGTGAACAATGTTATAATAAACTGGCTAAATTTGTCACAAATACCCTTTTTGGAGCCCTCTACTGTACAGTACTAAAAAGCCTAAATTGGTTAGAAATAGCCCAGTAACTAACATAATCACAGCTTCTTACCACCTATAAAATTATCTTGCATTCTTCTGGTTGTCCAGCATTAAATACCATTCTATGCAACTATTTTTCTGATCAGTCATTACAATCCAATGATCAAAACCTCCTCTCTGACCACAACGCTATCAAATTTTCTGGCTATGGTTTGTTCTCATACAATGTGGATATGGCCTGGATCTCCTTCCTGTATCCATCAGATTAATACCCTACTCCAGACCGTTACAACCATTCTGAAAAACTTCCTAGCTAATATCTGTCTCAGTTCTTGCTGAACCCCTGGATAAACTATATCCCTAAATGTGAACAAGTACCTATTCATACCTTACATTTCCATACACACTTTTCTTCACTCACTTTCTAACTTCAATCAGTTTCTCTCCAAGACTCTCTAAATATTCCATAACCTTATTTTTCTCTCATTTCTTATTGCAATTCTTCTTTGTATTATACTGACATACTTTTAATTTCTCTAAACTAAAAAAAAATATCTAAATATTAAATCATCATATAAGTTGTATCTATTTTTAACAAATGCTTTCATGTTAAGTCTAATTTGGTATAACTGTTTCAACTGTAGATGCTTTTGTATTATTTTTGCAGATTGCAAATAATTGTTTCTAAAATACTTTAGAGCTTTACTCCCTCAGCTTCTGCTGAAAATGGCCACCCACCCAGTCAAACTTTCCCGGTGATCAAATGTCAATAAACAAATAAATAAATAAATACATTTGCTTCATTTTATTATTTTTGAACACCAAAGACAGGTAGCTTCTATGTTGCATGATTTGAAAACTGCACCCATACCAAGTGAAAAAAGAACACATAGTGTGTACAGCAGACAATATACAGCAGCACTTTGTTTTGATAAACAGGCAGATAGAATAATGTAAAAAGCCATTTTTTTTCTTTACAGCCATGTACAAAGACTAGCCAGTCAGGTTCAATGGTCAAGAGGTTCATAGGCTGATAGGTAATTTCTAGGCATGCAGTACAGGATACCATGAAGAAGCCTAGTCCAAATTCTAAATTGCTCTAAAGCACTGATTGGTTAGAAAAAGGGCTCAATATTAGCCCAATGGACTTTTCCAGTTAACAAACTACAAATAAATAAATAATAAAGTGACTTGCTCAAGTTCACACATTATGTAAATGAAGACTGAGGTGCTCAAAACTTGTACAACAGGAAGCATTCCATTTGTAAGCTCATTACCCAAGTCCTCTACATAAACTGGCCGACTTTGATATTGGTAAAAGAGAAGATATACTTGTTTGATGCTTGTAGGATGAGAAGGATATGGGTTCACTACCCATACCAGGTGTTTGGATTAATTTGGATTCAGTTTAGTCTGTCAGTTAATACAGAGGAGTAGGATGAAAAGAATGTGGGTTCGATACTCACACCAGGTGTTTGGATTAATTTGGATTCAGTTTAGTCTGTCAGTTAATGCAGAGGAGTAGGATGAAAAGGATGTGGGTTCAATACTTAAACCAGGTGTTTGTATTAATTTGCATTTACTTTAGTCTGTTAGTTAATACCGAGGAGTAGTGTGAGAAGGATGTGCATTCAGTAGTCACACTAGTTGTTTGTATTAATTTGGATTCACTTTAGCCTGTCAGTTAACACAGAAGATTAAGACTAAGAGCTGTTTTCAAGCAGCTTGTTTTAGTCACGGGCTTGATTCCCTCAGCCCCAACTAGTGGCTTGCATTGTAACTGTCTTAAACCATGAACCTATGAACTGCTGTAAAGAAGAAAATAATGCCTACATGCATACGTAAAATCTTAACGTTTATTACTGGTTATACAAATTATGAAAAGTGCTCGTGTGGATTCATCCATGTACACACCCAAAATCTCTCATACACACACACACACACACACACACACACACACACACACACACACACACACACAGCCGCATGCAGACACACACACACACACACACACACACACACACACACACATACACACATATGCACACAGCCGCATACAGATACACACACACACACACACACACACACACACACACACACACACACACACACACACACACACACACACACACACATATGTGCGTATCTGTGTGTGTGTGTGTGTGTGTGTGTGTGTGTGTGTGTGTGTGTGTGTGTGTGTGTGTGTGTGTGTGTGTGTAAACTTTCCTCTATGACTGGTCATCAAAACACATTTCCTTTCTGAGCCAGAGTCAAGCCACTACAGCCAAAGCCTACATTACCTACAAGCCAAACTGACTGAGGGGCATGATCCTGAAAATGTTGTAACACAGGGGTAGTGTTACACTGTGTAGGGAATACCTTCTACCCTTGACAGCCATATTCACCATGGCTCCATCCTTCTCCACTCACTGACTCACTCACTCACTGTCTCAATTGGGAGGCAGATTTTGAACCTAGGTCACGTGGTCTGAATGCAGCAAGAAATGTTCCTGCCCCTATGGAAGCAGGGTGAACCACTCTGTAACATGCAAAAGATTATACTCACTAGGGCAGCACTTCATATACTTGCTGTCAGGGGTGTAAGTGTAGTCAAATTGCAATCATACCTCCAAACCTCCTAGCTCAAGAATCAAAAGTGGAGATAAGAAGTAATGGGGGAAAAGCACCAGCATTCTGATATACTGAGATAATTGCTAAACTATCTTTTTTCCAGGCATGCATTGTCTGAAGAAATTGCTGTGTAAAACTCAAATGTCTGTTACTGTTTAATGACTGTGATCCCCAACAATGTGCCAAAGGAGGGAAGCAAGCCCTTCTTCACCAACCATGTGTGAGGCTGCACCAACACAACTTCCTGCTAATTATATATATCAACTTCAACAGTGAGGAAAGAGCAAATATAGTCATCTTCTCTAAAGAAACACCTGCAACCTGAAATGAACTGGCAGTTCTACAAAACACCCCTCCCAATTAAATGTTCAATATGTCAAATGTGTGATCAAATACACTGCACCCACATATATATATATATATATATATATATATATATATATATATATATATATATATATATATATATATGAGAGAGAGGAGAGAGATATAAAGCACATACATGCTCACGTGTGTACAGGCACACACACACACACACACACACACACACACGCACTCATATATATTTATTATCTAAGTTTCAGTAATATTGCTACCCTCTGCTCCTCCTTTTTCTGTAACCTTCTATTTTTTAGCTGCGACAGTGTTTTTTCTAGTGTATCCTGTTTTTACATTAAATTATTAAAGTTTCTGTGTTTTAGTTTTATTCATAGACCTTCAATTGAAAAGCCTACATCACTTCCTTAAGTATTAACTGATTTGATTTTATTGCAATCCAACATTTCAAATATTTCCTTCAAAAACACAGTTAAGCATTTAATTTCCAAGGGAACTGACTTACTTATAGTTCAACTTGCACAGCCATATGTTAGCAATGAGAAATCAACAATGATACTTATTGTTACTGAGAGCTACCTCATAAAATATATAAACTTATGTTTATAAAATTGATATTTATTAAAATTTATTTTTGTTTAAAATTGTCTTAAATAACTTAAATCTTGCTGAATCTCTATGATACTTTCTAAAAAGCAGTTGAACAAGTAACACATCCAAAATAGTACCCCGGACTCCGGCACATAACCCTTCTAAGAAAGTACTCCATGAACTGTTAATGTCATTACATTCACCACTGCAGTATCCATTATGTATTGGATTCCCTGCCTTAGAAGTCCACTGTCCAGCCAGTCTACCAAAGCCTACTGCTTTAAGGTACGCTGAATGACTGCCAAACACTCCTCACATAACGTAGGGCATAAAGGTGATGTTCAAGTGTACCATCCTCAGAACATCTTTGCCACCAGTCTGCACTCTGCTTCCAACTGTTGCTCTGTTTGCCTATGTCTGCTTTCTACCATTTTTATGACATTTTTGTATTTGGGTGATTACTCCTATTTGCTGAAGTCCTCACCATTGCAGATAAGTACCCAGTTGGGGTTTTGTTCTTTTTCTTGAATTTTTTGTGTTGTTTGGGGTTATTGTCATCCAGAAAGGGTGAATGCCAGTGTGGGAGACAGATTTGCCATAAAGACTGCCAAGATAAGTGCCTTTTTTGCCTAGGAGCTTCTCACGACCATACGTCTTGTTTGATTTGTCAGGCGTTCAGCCTGATTACCCTTCATAGTAGGCTATTTTCCCTTTCACTGTATCTTGAGAACCAGCATCTTAAGCTTCTAGCTAAAGATAAAGATGGGAAGGAACTTCCCATCCTGAGGGTCAGCCATCAGGGAAAAAGAAGGTGAAAATGGTAAGACTGGACTCTTCAGTGGTCCAGCCACTGCCTAGTGTTTCTCCTGAGCCCAGAGGCTCAGCTGGCCATGTTGTTGGATTTATCTGCTGTGTCTGGGTTGGAGGTCAGCAAGGATCTGGTGGGCAGCACGTCCAATAAGACTTGGGGGTGTCCATTTCGGATCTTCAGGGCGAACCACGGTTGATTGTTTCCAAGGATTCAAGTGGGGTTTTGCAGATTCTTATTAGGGAAGAAGTTCCTAGTACAGTTGTTGAATGCTGTCCTGAGTCAAAGCCTTCTCAGTTTTCTAGGGAGGATGTTCCCTTAAAAAATAACCAGAAAATTAAACATGTTTCTTCTGCTCCTAGGGATCCACAGAGTAAGTGGCAGGCCTTTACTCAGGGGTTATTTAAAGCTTTACTGTCATTATGGCCTTCTTAAGGGGTTTCAGTTCCTGCTCCTCCTTGGTCCTCTTCTCTACATAAGAGGCCCAGGGAACTGAATTCTTCTGAAGAAGAGTTGGATTCAGATGAAGGTTCCCTTACTTATTCTACTCAGATTCCTTCTCCTTTGGACTATGTGTCACAGGAGGAGGAATCTAATAGCCCAGATACTCCTTCTGAGGAAATTTCCTTTGAGGGCACAGTCTCTAGGATGATTGAATTTTTTTAAGTGAGATTGTGATCAGGTCTCTGATATCCATAAGAAGAACTATGAGTTACTGCAGATGGAATCTCCTAAACCTGCAGCTATTTCTCCTGTTTTGGTTGCTTTACTGGATGTTTTTGTCCAGTACCTCTAAAGTGCCTGATTCTCTGCCTCCTGCCCCCAAGAAGCCTGGTAGGTTTCATAGGGTGCCTGAGTATTGTTCCTTTTTATAGAAATGTTCTCCTGTTGACTCATCTGCGGTTACTTTAGCCTCTGATAAGCCGTCTCAGTTGCTTCATTCATCCAAGTTACTGTCTTCTGACAAGATTCAAAGATTCAAAGAAACGTTATTGTCATTTAGGACCATACAAGTGCAGCCTTAACAAAATTACAAATGTCAGCTAATGAGAGAAATGCAGTGCAAATAACATACATACATCAAAGAATAGCATAAGAAAGAAATTAACACATATGACATACAAGAGGTAGTTCACTTTACAAAAACACATTCAATACCCATAATCCAGTAATAAATAATAAATAAATACCCACCGCCATACCCCTACACTGTTAAGATACAGAATAAATAGAGACTAGTGAATAGCAGCTGCTTAGTTACCATACTGCACTTGTTAACCTTAGATATGACTCAGTATAGCCATCATATTACATAATAGTAATGCTAGCAGTAATTGCTCAGAGCAACAGGATTAAATGAAAATAGAGCCTTCAATGTATCAGGTATTATGGTTGGTGTCTATTAATAAGTCTCACAGCTGTAGAATATAAACTGTTTCTAAATCTGGTAGTCCTACAGTGGAAGCTGCAGTACCTCCTTCCAGACACAAGTTGTGAGAACCAGAACAAGGACAGCAGAACCATGGCCAGGCTGGGAAAGAAGATTTATACTTCACCTAACCTAGCTTTTTGGGCGATTAATTAACAGACCCATATATCTAGGTATGAGTTGGGTGTTCTTTCTCAGGTTGTTCAGCTTTATTCTTATTTTACAGACTCTGAGAGTAAATCGTCTGCTCGGGACTTTTCTCAAGTAGTTTGTCATTCTATCAAATGTAGTTATGATGCAGAAGATGTCTCTTCTAGGGCTGCTGTTTTTGGTTCAGTAATGAGGAGGTATTCTTGGCTTAGGCTTCAACCTTTATCTGATGACATTAAGACTAAGTTGATGGATGTTACTCCAGATAATAAACATTTTGGGGGGGAGCAGCTGCTAGTTTAAGTCTCTTCAGGACAAGAGGAAGGCCTTACAGGAGCTTAAAAATGTGTTTGCTTCTTCTGTGCATAAATTTCAGAGAAACTACCCTTCCAAGCCAGCCTTTCTTTGTAGACAATCTTGCCCTCCTGCTAAAGGTAAAAAGGATGGTAAATGAACTCCTCCTGCTAAAGTCACTCAGATTGCAAGAATTCAGAATCCCTCCTTTCCTGACAACCCAGGTGCTGTGTGACTATCCGCCTATTCCTAGCCACATTCTTCTTTCTCTTTGCCTTTCTCTTTCTCATCCTATTTGGCTTTGAATCACCCAGGATTCTTGGGTTCTGGCAATCATTCATCAGGGTACTTCATGGTGTGGATATCCCATCCTCCTTTTATGGGCATTCCCCAGCCACATTGGGAACAACTTCTTTTTTTCCCCAGAGGTTCTTGGAGATCTCGTGTTTCAGGATACAGTTGAAGAGGTACCTGTGTCCCAAAGGGGGAAGGGTTTTTTTTCAAGAATGGTTCTAGTGCCCAGAAAAGAGGGTACTTGAAGACCCATTCCAGACCTCTCTCACCTAAACACTTTTCTGAAGGTGCCTTCATTTTGGATGTTGTGCCTTAAGACTCTGTTTCTTCTCTTGCTCCCTCAGGCCTTTCTGGTGTCCCTGGATATCAAGGATGCTTAGCTACATTTTCTGATCCATCCTCTTTTTAGGAAGCTTTTGCATTTCTCTGTTGCTTCCTGGCATTTTCAGTTTTGTGCTTTGACTTATGGCCTTTCTACTGCTCCAAGGGTGCTCGCCAAATGCCTCGCTCCTGTGATAGCTTTTTGCAGGCTACACAGGATCCAAATATTTCATTAGTTGGATGAATTGCTGATTCAGACAACCTCTCGGGAGGTCCTTTTGCAAAATCTTCCTTTTTGCATTTCTCTTCTTCAGAGCCTGGGCTTCATGATAAACTTCAAAAGTCTTCTCTGACTTCTCAGGATCATGTCTTTCTGGGATGCAAGGTTCAGATGCTGCCAATGCTGGCATCTCTGCCTCCTCCAAAGACCTTAACTCTCATTTCTTACTTTCAAACTCTTCTTCTGCTGGCTTCCATTACAGCCAGGGTGTTTCTGAGAGCACTGAGTTTCATGGTTTCCACCTTTGCAATGCTTTCTCAGGCCAAACTCCACATAAGAAAGTTCTAGTGATTTCTGAAGTTGATGTAGCTTCAACATGCGCATCCTCTAGACTTTACAGTTCCTCTTCTTCCTTGTCTCAAGATGGAACTTCTCTGGTGGATTCAGCAGCTGTCTCTGAATCAAGGGCTCCCTTTTCATCCTCTTCTTCCTTGTCTCAAGATGGAACTTCTCTGGTGGATTCAGCAGCTGTCTCTGAATCAAGGGCTCCCTTTTCATTCTCTTCTTCCTTGTCAGGATCTGTTCACAGACACTTTAGATGTGGGATGGGGAGCAACGTTTGGCTCCCTGAAAGTACAGGGATTGTGGTTGCCTCATAAGAGGAAGGAGCACATCAACATCAAAGAGATGAGAGTTCTTATGCTGGCTCTTCAGGCCTTTCGTCCTCTTTTCTCTCTGGGGCCTCTTAAGGTATTCATAAATAATACCACAGTTATGTAGTATATCAAGAAACAGAGGGAAAAAGATCTTCCCTCTCTTTCCCAGCTGGCACTTCTGGTATGAGATCTGCCTGTCAAGTATCAAGTGACACGTCAGGCAGTTTATATTCCTTCATATCAGAAGATTGTGGCAGACACTCTGAGCAGGTCCTTCACTCAATGCCATGACTGGATGCTTCATAGGGATGTGTTTCTACATATTGTTCAGCAGTGAGGTATTCCTCAAGTAGATCTCTTTATGAATATTCACCCTTCCAACCTCATACCTAACAGATGCCAGTCTTATAGGAAAATGGATGAAATGCCTGGTTTTGCTGTCATGGATCTTTGACACTTTTGGTGATACAGACAGTGTCATCTGGTGATGTGTGCTACACCTTGGATGCTTCCTTGCATTCTCAATAATTACAGACTCAATGTTTGTGTGTGACAATTGAATTCTACTGCCATTTCTCAGACACCAAGTCCAATGGTGATACCTTAAAGTACTGAAAGAAAAGTACCTCATATGGGCCTGATACTTTTCCTACTGGCATCTTCTTATACAACAGATTACCAAGCCAAGGCAGGCCTATCCCTAACTGAGTTTAGTTTCCTTGATGTCTACTATTCTCTGTTAGAATTTTCCACTAGCTACCCACATTTAAAAATCTGCAGCAAAAACCTTACAGCCTGTAAAATGGGATAGTATTATAGTATATTCTCCAGTGCCCACATATTTATCTGTATGTGGATTTTCTGTGAACAGTCTTCTTCAGTTGCAATGTGCATACTCTTCCCATCTTTACAACACCTCCTTACCCATGTCATGCATGGGCGTTTGCTGTCTCTGTGGTATACTTTTGATCTGACTTTGTAATTTGGCCATTGGCTTGCTGAGGCTGCTTACAGAGTGAGACTCCCACAGTATGTGCAGGCAATTGTAAAAATAATAGGCTATCCATATATACTTGCTAGCATTAAACTTCCAGCTTGACTTCTGAGTATGCTTCAAGGCCTCCATAGGCACCTGGATTTGGTATCCCTCTATCAGGACAGTCATCAACAAGCTCAGTTGACTTAAAGTGCATGTCCTATAACAACAGTTAGCCTCTCATTTTGAGCTTCCTAAATGTCTGCTCACTCTGGCCATGATTGCCCCCTTGCTTCTTATGGCAACACTGATAATTAGATGGTAAACAATCAATCATTTCTCTTGATTAGGGTAATTCTCTTATTGTATAGACATATAGTACATAAAACCTTGGGACTCGTAATCCCAGGTTATAGCCCTAAATCTGTAGATGTAACACATGCCCACTGTTGCCGATACAGCTGTATTGACCAGTACTCCTTGTTTTTCCACTTCTGTAATTAACTTACTCTGTCCTGGTCAATAAGATCAAACAGCTCTGAGTTTGTCATATAACTGGTTAGCAGTTCATTGAACTATAGCAGATTAAAAATATGATCGACTCACAACCTGTTGCATCTCTTAGATGGGCATTACGTGAATGCAAGTCCTACATTCTCCATGTGATCAGTGAAGCTCTATAAATTTTACTCAGTGATTCAGATCTTGCATAATCAGGCTTCACTCAACTGCATGGTAATCAGAATTCCACATATTTACTTTGCTAAATATGGCTTTTGACAGTCTGTGATATATGTGTCTGTAGGGGCTCCAAGTGCATTGATTTCATAAACAACAAACCTTATTCTTATTACGGATAGCACCAACTATATATCTTTTACAGCACCAAGTGCTTGCTAGAGTCGCATCCTTGATGGGGAATGGCCCCATGAAAAATACTTGAGCAGAACCTAAGATAGTAGGCCACTATTTGCCTGACCCATTCACTACCCTGATATCTGGTGATACCTGACCTTAGTTTTGACCCTCCTCCTTGAGTAGTTTTTGTGGCCTACCCATGGCTTAGCTACATAATGATTTAATAAATTAAATATATTTACATGATTTTTCAACCTCACCTTATACAGATTATGTATCACCATCATGAAAAACTCTGCATCTTTTTTAAATAAGAAACATCTTTAATAAATTATCATGCATGACACAGGAAATCATATATTTATATAAATGAAAACAAACCATATACTGACGTAAGTTTAGTTGCAAGCATTATTCATCACAAAGCATACTGACATAATTGTAGTTGCAAAAGTTATACATCAGTTATAATCTATCCAGTTTTGTCACTCAAACATTACATAGCTCATTCAAATCCTGCCTTGTTTTAAACTTTGTTCGTCCTTTCCACATATTGTTCCCATGATTTTCATTTTTTTCTATGCAATTTGCTCGTACCCTTTTGTAAAGATCACAATTCCAGTTATTTTATCCCTGTTACAATATTCACTTCTCCAAGTAAAACAGGTTCAGACTTTGATTTCCATTTTCTCGTAGTTGCTTTAGTAGTTGTGGTGCTACTGTACAGGTTTTCATCCTTAAGTTTAATGTTTATTCCGGCTTGTAGGCAGCTTAATGTACGTCTGCTCCTCAACTATTCTTTCATTCCTGCTGGCATGTGTCCTTTGCTTCACATCAGCCTGCCTTTTGTTCTTCTCACCTGACTGCATTTTGCCTGCTATCATATACTTGATCATATGTTCAGAAAGCAGTTCTGTTAAAAGAACAATCGGATTCCATACAAGTTTGAAAAAAAACTAGATGTTGCAACAACTGCACCTGCCTCCTATGAAGGAAGGCAAAAAGAAGGCTCCACAAATGTAGCTAGTAAGCTGTGAGGTAAGCAGCCATTAACATGCACACAAAAAGCAATCATATAAGCCCCAGTCTTGTTACCTTACCTGTAGCCTTGTTTCTTATGTATTGTTGCCTAATATGCTGCCAGTTCTTCCAGACATTACTTTATACTTGCTTTCTCCTTCTAAATTTTGAAAATAATCAATATTATGAAACTGTAAGTGGCTCAGCATACCTCCAGAATGAAAGAAAGATATTTCCTGCAAAATAAGTAAGTTAGCTCTCAACAATGGCAGTTTGTCTTTTCCCCTTTTGGTATGTATACAATGTTATTGTATTAATGATTGTGACTGGATGGATGGTATATTGCTGCCTTTTTGTTTACCTGATGATGCCTGATTATCATAGATGGAAAACAGAAGATGGAAAGCAGATTGTCAGCTTCTCTGGATGTTTGTAGTCCTTGTTTTAGCTCCCGAGGAAGTAGAAGCAAACTGAAGGGGAGTAAAATAAAGCTGTTTTTAATTTTTTTTGAAAGAGCTGGACATTTGTTTATTGACTTGCTTTGCTAAATTTGTTTATTAAACTGAGAATTTGCGACTCTTAGGTTAAAAGAAATACCTTACTGTATGTGTTCCAGGACCACAGCTGAGTACCTCAGAACTGCAAGAATGTAAGTGTGATTATGTGAAATATATACTAATTAAAAAATGCTGAATACTGGAATATTTCTTCTTCTCTAAGGCTATGAGATCTAAGATTTGGTATATGTAAGTAGAAGAGGTGTGAGTGCTGCAACCCCCCTTCCCACATTTCACACTGCAAGGGGATGTCCCTCTGCAAAAAAATGCATTAAATGTGTAACAGTAACTTTTAAAGTTCAGTTTTCCTTCTGTTAAATTGGACTTACATTTACATAGTTTTAGCATTTCAAATACAGAGTACTGAATTTCTGACAGGAAGCTGTCTAAACCCATGATTATTGGTTTGACTGTGCCTTAAATTTTTACGTCTCCAGCATTTGTCCATATTCTGATTAAAAATTCCTAAACCATAAATGCAGTTAACCTTATATATATATATTTCTCTAAATGTGTTCCTCTAGGCATTAACTACCACCAGTGCAGCTATAGTTCTTCACTTCCTGTCTTAGAACTTAAAGCAAAGGCATTTCATGAAGTGGTGATCAAATCAAGGGCAAATATAAAAATAAAATCTCAAGATCAGTAGAGGCAGCTATTTTGAAAATGATTCAGGAAGTTATTCGTGAAGAAGAAAAAAAATGCACATTTCATGTTTGATGGACTTTCCTTACTCTTGTTTACCAGAGAAAACATTCAATTATTAAGGGACTAAAATGTAAGAGGGCCTCAAGTTGAGTGACGCATATACTTGCATTGAAAGAAAGCAAAAAACTGTATGCAGAATCAAGGAATGACTCATTCTGAAACTACAGTACAAAGTCCTGAAACACTGCTGGAATTACAAGGTTATCTTGAACTTGTGCAGGCAGTGGTACAAATGAAATAAACAATAATATTATATATAAACAAAGTAATAAGATTTAAAGGACATCAGCAGACATAATCTTTGTCCTGATGAGGATTACATTAGTCTCTCTCCAGCACAATACACCATGCAATCAGGCTATAGCTATATTGTATAACACATATATATATATATATATATATATATATATATCTTCTTTTGGCTATTCCCGGTTAGGGGTCGCCACAGCAGATCACCTGTCTGCTCATGACTGGCAGTGGAGTTTTACAGTGTCGCGTTGCCAGCCTGGCACCCAACCTTCCACAGAAGGCACACACACACACATGCACTCACACCTAGGGCCAATTTAGAGTGTCCAATCCACCTACAGTATGTCTGCGATGTGGGAGGAAACTGGAGCACCCGGAGGAAACCCACACGACCACAGGGAGGATATGCAGACTCCGCACAGAAGGCACCCCAACCAAGGATTGAACCAGGGAACCTCTTGCTGTGAGGTGACAACGCTAACCGCTGCACCGCCGTGGCCACCCTATATACATATATATGTGTGTGTGTGTGTGTGTGTGTGTGTGTGTGTGTGTGTGTGTGTGTGTGTGTGTGTGTGTGTGTGTGTGTGTGTGTGTATATATTTATACAAACATATAAATTATAAATGGATGTAACTGCTATGAGCAAAAACTTTTTTTTTCTGTTTTCTATTCCTTGTGGCAGCTGTCCATGCAAGACTGTTGCACAGTGGGCTCTGGGCTTGTTTCTCTGCAAAAATATATATTTTTTTATTGCTTTTAGGTTTAAATATTTCATATTCAATCTTTTTTTATATGAATGGAATTTTGGAGCATTTAAATGATCGAAATGCCAGAATACTGAAGGCAGATTCATCGAGATGACATTGTCGAATCTTCACAACATCAAACACTGAGAACAGAGAAAACTAACACCAGGAAAAGAACCACTTGCCCACCATGGTGAACTATGCCCGTTCCCCACTGTAGTGTGATCTCATAGTTGGTTTATTTAGTTAGGAGGGTGTGGGGATGAAGCTCCCCAGTTTGTAGGGTTGTCATGCTTCATTGTTTGTTGTGTTGTTTTGGTGGTCAAGTGGTTCTTTTCTCAGGTAAATTTTTGATGTTGTGGGCGTCTCATGTTGTGAAGCTTCAGCAATGTTGCTCTATGAATCCATCTTCAATATTCTGGTTCTTCAAACATTTCTATCATTTGAAGTAGACCAATGAATATATATATATATATATATATATATATATATATATATATATATATATATATATATATATATGTTTCCTATTACACAATAATCGAAGACACTGTTCTTCGAACGCATAACAGTCAAACCGAAAACATCGAAAACACATAACCGTGAATGGTCAAGTGAGCAAATTTTTTCCTAAGGAAAAAATTCAGTTGGCCATTCTCACTGTTTGCCCTGTTCCCCAACAATGAGCAATCTCGGAGTTGGTATATTTAGTTAGGGGGTGTGTGGTGGGGTGCAGCCCCCAGGTTAGAGGGGTGTGCGGCAAAGACCCCCACTTGATTATGATTGGAAAGTGTGTTTCGTTGGTTTACGGCCTCGCAAATATTTTCCCTAGGAAAAATTTCCAGACGTGGCCATTCGCAGTTATGTGTTTTCGATGTTTTAGGTTAAACTATTATGCGTTCGAAGAACAGTGCCTTCGATCACATAATATAGATCATATATATATATATATATATATATATATATATATATATATATATATATATATATATATATATATATATATATATATATATATATATATATATATATATATATATATATATATATATAAATATATATATATATATATATATATATATATATATATATATATATATATATATATGCATGTCCTCCCCGCGGTTGGGTAGTGTTCGAAAGACATGCGTGCGTAAATGGGCGTGCCTTCGTTGAAGGTTGGGAGTCGAGCTGGCACCTCAGCGTTTTGTAAAAATCTACTGCCAATCATTAGCGGACCGGAGTTCCGCTGTGACACCCCCTTACCGGGAGAAGCCGAAAGACAGACAACAACATATATATATATATATATATATATATATATATATATGAAACTATACATAGATATAGATATGTATGTGTCTGTGCCTATGTATATTAGTATATGTATTAAATGTATGTATAGACAGATATACAAATAGATTTAGTTACATTTATTAATTTCTTAACTGAGTATGGTGAGCTGGCATACCTTCCATCCTCTTAGAGCAAGAAATTTGGACAAAGCCATAAATAAAAGTGGGACAGATGCTCAAAAATAGGAGCAATTTTTAAATATTGCATTTACAAACTTAGAAAGTTGATAAAATAACAGGTTTTGCATTAGCATTACGTTTCTGAAGGGTATAAACTCTGAAACTTAAATGTCTGTCATTATTTTCTAACTTCAGTCTTTAATGATTTACCACTAATCTGCCAGAAAACCAGACTTTTATGAAAAACGGACCAAAAATCAGGGCAGTCTACAAAAATCTGTAGTTAACATTTATGAGCTGGTCATTATGAAGCACTATCAGCCATAACTTGGGACTCAAGACAAGAAAACATGCAATATATGTAGACACTATTAAATTACTCATTCAGACAGTGCGTTTTGAGGAGGGGGAAGGAAATTAGAAA